>NC_069145.1:4201478-4273868 GCF_943734635.1 Anopheles cruzii | reverse complement strand
AGGACTTCAAGATACGGAACGGTCGCGGTGTTTGACTATTACCAACAGGGGTTATGGAAGCGTATTTTGCAGCTCTTCCAGATTCTCCTCTTTAGGGATGGAATTCATAAATTGGAATCTCGTTCGAACAAGTGTATTGATGTTCAAGGAGACTGCACTCGATAATAAAATGAATTTCAAACCATAAAATTGTGTTTTTCTTATCGAACCACATAGCTTATTGAACAACCCAGTCGTTTAGAGTGTGCTCTACAAGTGCACTTCCGATAAATCCGATCTTTACGCGCAGATTGCGGTTCTTAACCACACACAGCCCAATTTGACACTCTGTTAAACTCACCCGATAAATGTCCGGGCCGGCACTGGGTCATTAGTTCCGTTTCTCGCCTTAATTAATCACTCGCCTTCACCGTCGGTACTACAAAAAGCTACACCCTTGGTTCGCAGGCCGCCTAGTGTAGCGTTTGCAGCGGAGTGACGATGAGTTTCCACGCGTCCATCAGACCGATTCTGCTGATTTTCCTGCTGTTCGGCCAGTTCCCCGTCGGGGGCGTTCTCCGGACCGACCCGGCCCGATGGCGGTTCCGTTGGTGCTCGGTACCGACCCTGCTCTGCCTGGGCCTGATGCACGTTGGCGTGCTCTTGTGCTACATCGAGTACGACCGCCTGCTGGTGATAGGTGTCAACGCGGACAACCTGATCGGGCCGCTGTTCTACGTGGACGTGCTGGTGATTATGCTGCTGCTGCTGACGGTGGCCCGTAAATGGGCGTCGGTGGTCATTCCCAAGTGGCAACAAATTGAATCGCTCCCTTCGATGCAACGGACCAGCGACAAAGGAAGCGGAACGGCGTGGCGAACCATACGCATGACGGCGGTGGGGCTTCTATTCTTCGCATTTTGTAAAATACCGACCGATGGAACTGACAGACACTGTCGAGTTTATTCGACCGAAATGCCTTTCTTTCAGTGGAACATATGCTATCGGTAGCGAAGACGGTCTATGGGAGGATCGACGAGGGACGCATTTGCGGCTGGGAGTACAGCAATCTGCCCGAGTACTACGCCCTGCGCACCTACGGATTTTTCTTCCGACGGATCCCGTACAACTTACCAACGTTCTTGTTTCTGGAGGTATAGTTCCTGTGCAAACATTCACCTCCCAAGTCACGAGTCATGACTCGTACTTTTCCATACCCGCTGCCAGTACGCAAACACGGCCCTCACCATGGCTTGGACGGTGCAGGATGTGCTGATCATTATGATAAGTGGCGCCATTGCCGGGTACTTTGAGTGCATCAACGTTCGCATTCAGCTCTACGCCACCGTCCAGGTCCAGGTCGGAAGCGACTCGTTCTGGAGCAACACGCTCGATGACTATGTTGCGGTCTGCGAACTGCTGGAGCAAGTGATGGCCATCACCTCACCGCTGCTGGTCGTGTCCTGTGGCACCAATCTCTACTTGATTTGCTACCAACTGTACCATCTTTTCGAGTGAGTGGCCATCCAACTACAAACGGTAACAGAAACCCTAAGCACTCTCTCTCTTTCTACGCAGGGTGCAGCAGTTTGTCATCACGGCCGTGTTTACGTACTTTTCGCTTTTCTTCGTGATCCTGCGAACGTTTCTAACGCTCCACTACTGTGCGTCGGTCCAGGAGGTAGCTCGCAAGCCACTGAAACTGTTCCACCGAATACCTAGCGCGTCCTGGTGTGGTGAGGTACGTTTAAAGCTGGACAGAGACTGGACTTCATTACGCTCAGACCCTCGCCAATCTTTCGTCAAAACAGCTCGATCGCTTTTATTACTTCATCCGCAAGACGGCGATCGTCATCCGGGCGATGGGTTTGTTTAAGATCACGAAGAAAACGATGCTGACCGTAAGTAGCACTATAGGTCGGTTGAGGGATTCCCCAAGCCCAGACAGGCTTCTTTTTGTAGATGCTTGGTGCGGTGATCACCTACGAGCTGGTGATGCTGAACTTTGCGCGCAAAACGGCCCAGCAGGGTGTGGTGCCAAAGTGCTCCCAGCTGGAGTTCTCGTTCGAGCCGAAAATCCAAAGCAGTGCGCCGTAGTTCCGGGTCCCGGCTTTAGTCGACGTAGTCACAGGGATCATCGGGTGCATCCGGTGCCTTGTGGAACCGCATCAGCACCAGCTCGTAGGTAAGTATCACGCTGGCCAGCTGGAAACCGCACCCCGTTTAGACCCGGCAATTGATTTCGCAAAAAACCCGAAACACGCTTACCGTGAGAAAGCTTTTGCGGCTGATATCGAACAGTCCCAACCCGGAGATGGCCGTCCCGGTCCGGGAGCAGATGCGCAAAATCTCCAGCTCATCGTTGTACTGCTCGCTCTGGATCATCTGGACCAGCTTCTGGGTTCGCATCGACTTTTCGTTCACCTGAGCCATAAACCACACCTTGAGATTGGCGCGTACGACGATAAACGTGAACGAATACCGAAAGTACCAGTCGTTAATGGGGAACGGATTGGTCCTGGCGAGGATAGGTAGAGGGTGAGACCCAGTTGCATCCCCCCGGCCTTTCCCTGACTTACTCCAGCGAGTTCAGCGTTTGATAGCAGAGGAAGTACATATCGTTGCCACAGGAACCGATCAGCAGCAGTCCGATGGCGCGATTTGCCTGTTCCGTCAGTTCCATCAGTCCGACATAGTGGGCGCGCAGTTCAGCCCAGAGCGTCAGCGAACCACTCGTCAGGTTGCTGGCGATGCGATTGTTGAGCTGACCGAACCGAAACGCAATGGCGCTGGACACGAGCATAATGAACAGATCCGCAAAATTCCACAGAAACACCAACGACGACGTCACATACTGTTTTTGGGGAAAGTGAACCCTGCGATGACCAAAACGTCTCGTCTAGATCGCAGAGGGCGCTGTGGTGTGCTGCTTACCATTAAGTAGGCGCTGAGCACAGGATGGTACGGCAGAAAGTAGTACACCGAGCGGTAGGTCAGCATCGCGTACAGCCTCAGCGGATTGGTCGAGTTGTACCGGCAGCCGAGGTACTCCTGGCGCACGGTGTGCGCCTGGTTGGTGAGGTACCCCACGTGTTCCACTGAAAAGCACACGCGAATCAGTAGCGGCGCTCCCTCGGGCACTGTGGTCCGCGCACTTACCGAACGCCAAGCCTAGCACGCCGCCCGCTATGGTCAATATTTTGCGGCGCAGATTGATGGCACCGTAGGGCCGGGCAAAGAATAGTTCCTCGCGGCGGCCCCAGTACACCATCAGCTCACGCCAGACCGCCGCCAGTCGGGCAAACAGCAGAATCAGCGTGGCGCACATGCCGTAGAAGATGGGTTCGGCTACGTTGAGCGCAGTGAACCCGACCCGCGCGAGCCGCACGAGGGACGTCGCCATCACCAGATACCCACCGGCCGACACCAGCAGGCTGACGAGCACCGGCAACGATAGCCACCGGAACTGGATCCGCTTCGGATCCGGTTCGGCGACGGCGCTCAGTGGAAACACACCGAATATCCTGGTCCAGCGTAGCACTCCAGCGATGGATTACCGAACGATTAGATTAGTATCTGAGGTCCCGCTTTGGTGTTCCGAAATTGATTGGCAATTGTGTGCAGCGCTTTATCACTCTGCCAGGGGACCTACCGGATCCGATGGCCAGGTGGAACCGTTCCTTGCACTCATCAATCTCGTCGGCAGCACGCACAAACGTAACGTTTCGTCGCTTTCGCAACCAATCCCACGAATTGCCAGCATCCGGCGGCTGAAATCGGATACCGGGACCGGGCTGGACCGCAACCTTCATCGTGTGGCACGCGCCGATATTCACCGACCGACTTGCTGACTTGCTCACCGGCAGCCGATGGTCAACGTCTACCCACGGTAGTCCTGGCATCCCGACAACCGAACCGTGTGTGTCTTTCGATTGAACGATAAATCACGCTATCACCGTTGCCATGTTTATCTGTCCGTTGCCTTGGCCGTTTTCGGGGCCAGCTATTATGTTTTCCTGGTACGGACCACAACTACTAGTTAGCCCACGATTCTGACCACCACAGGAGCCCGTATGGGATTTCGAATTTAATTGAACGCTGGCACGTCAACGGCCCACGACCGCTGGTTAACAAAATTAGGGGTTTTCCCGGCACGCCGTTCAGTCTAGGGCGTTTTCGCTTGGAATGCTATAATTGTACGACAGAACTTAAAGTTACGGTCACGTCTGAGAACTATTGTCCTGTCGGGCGTCTCAGATATTCACTGACCTTTAAGCCATTCGTCGGATCGTCCTCGAACGCATACCGACGTCCCTCTTGACCACCGGTCAAGTATTTACAATCAACAGAACAAGCAACGTAATCCATTCCCGCTCTCTCGCTATTCGATCACTCCGTTTCAGCTACTGCTCTTCTTAAACCCCCGCCGGAGTTCTGTTTGCAGGCCGGCAAGACCAGTCAATTGCTGCACGGAAATCTCGAAGGCCCGCAGAACACTACTCGAAGGATAAAGGTCAGAGCATCCTCATCATCGTTACCGCCTTTTGAGCAATTCGATTCGCAGCGCAAGTGCAGCTGAACTTTGGCTATTGCACGCAATAGTTCTTGGCCGCAACAGTCCGAAGATGGTACTTCTTATGGTCTTAGGTTTGCCAATACGACGATGATGACGACGACGCTGGAACAGAACCGGTTGACCGATCCGGTTGCCCAACTGTGGAAACTCCGATTAGCTGGTTCGCCTCCAACTACAAAGTTGTACCGAAGCGGATAATATTACACTTTAAAGTCATACCGGTCTGACCTTCATTGTTATTCAACCGGTTCAGAAAGGAGCCGCTTGAGTATGTTAGATTGAAATTTGCAGCTTAATCTTAGCTTAATTCCAATTAATGCTCGATAAGGAATACAAAAAGCACGCTTAAATAGAACCCAAGTTTTGACGATTCGGGACGTTTGATGGATTTGTATTTCATTCAAAGAAGCATTGCACGGTTAGTAACACAGCACACTTAAAGCACATCTAAGGAACCTACGCCCTTCCGACTTTATGTTCAAACGCGTTCGATGGGGAATTTCGAGCAAATCGCTATACGACCCTTGCTCTCCGATTCTTCGTCAAACTTCAGCATCACCAGCTCATACGTGACGATCGTTCCGGCCATCTACAAAATCAGCATGAGAAGCGTCGAATCACGACGAACCCGAATTGAAACACCCACTCCCAACGAGGCCTTACCGAAAACAGTAGCTGACGTGTCAGGTAGAAGAACCCCATGCCCGAGAGCGCCACCTTTTCACTCTTCAGCTGGGTGGAAAATCGGTCCAGCTGGCAGCGACGGTCGGCCGGATCCGGTAACCGGAAACAGTTCGTTAGTGTTCACGCCTAGGCCGTTACAAATCTTCCTCATTGGCCTACTGCAGCTTACCTCTACGCACCAGCCAACGTTCGGTATCTTGATGATGGTGTCCAGTGGCTTCTTGGCGCACTCGTGAATGTGGGCCGCCGACAGGAACAGGGCCACGGTGCGCGCAACCAGAAAGAACAGCGAAAACCAGTAGTACAGATCTTCCACGGTGTTTGCAAGTTTTCTGGCAGATGGCGGAAACCAAAACGGAAACCAAATTAGAACACCCCGGATAGGCCGTTCACCGCCCGCGACCTGACTGACTGTGACACGTGCAGGATCTGAAGGCAGATGTAGTAGAGGTTGGTGGCGCACGAGATTAGCATCGTCCATGACATCACCCGGTCCACGTCGTCTAGCAGCTCACACACCGACACGTAGTGCGTCCGGACACGGATCCAGAAGTCCTCGCCCGGAATTAGCACCCCATCGGAGAGCCGCTTCAGATAGTGGTTGATCTGTTGAAAACGGGCCGCCAGTGCCACGCTGATCAGGATAATGAAGATGTCCTGATAGTTCCAGTAGATCGTCAGCGCAGATGATACGTACTAAGTCGTAAGAAAAAAGTTTGCTGAAAGATTCCACCTCTTGTCCGGAAAAATGCGTAACTTTCTACCGTTAAAAAGATGGCACTCGCTGTGTGGTACGGGAAGTTGAGATACATATTGGAGAACCGGCGCAGGGCGTAATGGCGGTAGTAGTTCGTAATCGTCCAGTTGCAGTGCTGTATCTCCACGTAGTGATTGTGCACCGTGCTGTAGATTGACAGCAAGTGTTCCACTGAAAGACGATCGATGAAGGACAGTGAGTTTGGATCAATAAAATATTGGACTACCAATTTACGCCTTCTGTGACCGCGTTTGAAATAGTTCGCACTCCACTGTGTGAAACATTTCCAAAGCAATCCGACAGTCCGACAGACCCTTGTGTCACCTTGAGCTCCGACATGCAATGTTTTGCGTTGGAGGTCCTCTTGTTATTCGGTAAGTTCGAGGCCAATACGGATGTGACTCACCGAGTGCCAACACGAGAAACGTGTACGAAACGGCCCGGAGTCGCCTCCGGAGACTCCAGCCGACCATCTGAAACGGAGGCCGGTTGAACGTGTGGTCCACTTCGTCCCACTTCACCGCGATGGCCTGCCAAACGCTGGCCAGCTTCAGAAAGAGCACATTGATGAGACACGCGTCGATGAAGAAGACGAGCCCGCTGACGTTCTTCGCGTTGACGCCGATCCCCGCCAGTCGCTGGTACTCGAAGTACGCCTGCAGCAGGGCCGTAAACACCACGGTCAGGTTAATGGCGACTCGCACCGAGAACCACTTGAGGCGCAGATTACGCGGGTCACTGCCCGTGACGCCGCAGATCGGAAAGATGCCAAACACCTGCCCCAGCAGCACGACTGGGCCGAGAGAGAGAGCCGAGAGAAAAAGTTTTTCAATTTCCACAAATCAAAAGTGCTTTCCGATGGCGCTGAAGATTCTCACAGGGTCGAATGCCGCACAGGAACGTGTCCCGCTCGTCCTCCTTCACGATCGCCTTCAGGCTCTGGCGCAGTCGGCGCACCACGGCCACTTCCGTCCATGATGGGACCGGCATCATTCTGCTCACGTTCGGCGAGTTCCGACTTCACTGTGCGCTCCGAAATCCGAGTTGGCGTGCCGAAGGGTCCTCCTTCCCCGGTGGGAACCTCGTGTCCACCGTGTGGCTCCACTAACCTCGTTCGTAATCGGGTCATCGAAATCGCACGGCACTGAATAATTGAATTATGAGCGTGTTTGTGGCCCGGAGGCTCCTGCGGTCCGTTCGAGGATCGTTAGGCTTATTTTTCTGGCAAACCATCCACTACCGAGGCTGAGGGTAAAGTTGAAGCAAATTTATGTTGTTCAGATGTCCAGTAGTAGCGGCAGAAGCGGTCTTGGGGTAGGTTATCTGGCAGGCAAACGGTTAAGCAAACCCTACCCATTAGTTATCGGCATCATCACTCAAAAGCTGTGTGTTCATCGTCTTGTCGTTCGAAGCTCGAACGTGAAACCCTCAAAGCTCCTCGTTAGATAAATTAGCCCAAGAAGCTACCTTTCTACCGAACGAGGCTTAATCAATACGAATTACTCATCGCACAATCTAAAGTCATGGTTTAAGTTTTACGTTCCAGTCACCACCAACTATGGGTGATTGTTGACAGTGTCCTGGTACAAATTACTTCCAACAGGCTTTGCGCGGTCGTGAGAGTCTCCAAAGCTCTATCCTTCGTCGGAAAATTGAGGTGTGATATTATTAAAATTGATCCATACGAGTAAGTAAGTTTAGCTCACTTTAACGGTGACAGAGGAAATAAATAACATCCTTGAACGGTTAGTTTGGCCACTATTTCGCCATCATGGGGTTGCGGTTGTTTGAACCCCTCGATACCAGAACTGCTCATCCCACGGTCAACCCGCAGCAGGATAATCAATCAGCTTCACCGACTAACTATCTAGTCTTAAAACCAGCCCGGGGGCCGATGGGCACATAAAAGCTCATGTTTCCAGCAGTCAGTCCTCGAGGGACACATTATCGGGCGCGGTGGCATTCGCACACACGGTTATTATGTGAGTGAGTTGTTGTTTTCCTTCGGCAACAACATCAACTAACGCCAGAGATTGGCGGTGTTGGCGGTCGCTGTGGAACGGAGTACACTGGTGCCGTCACCACGCCATCGACGTACCGTGCGAGCTTACATCCGAGTTTTCCGCTCGACAAACAATCGGCAACCGGCAATCCACACTCTCGGCACCGTAACCTCAGCGAACCAGTCGGCGACGAACTACGACACTTTCTGCTGACAACGGCAGAAGAAGTAACGCCCCGAATGTGGCAGTGATTTGCAAAGGACTCCATCACCACTCCACCGGGCCAAAGTGTGGATCATGAGTGTGATATTTACGATGGAAAATGAAATTGCAGCTTATGCATATTTCGACCGCGAGCAAGCATTTTCACGCCATCTCGCGCTAAAGAAGACATATCATCACGTGAATGCTGACGATTCCCAAAATTGTGGGCAACGAGGGATGTTTATTGAGCCACAAGATGCAGATGAACGAGAGCGTGCGAAACTTACTGTTATCGTTTCATTACTTACCGCATTACTAGGCCGCATTTGTGATTTGGCAATGTTTCACATTTCGGTGTCGTGCGGTTTGTCATATTTCTGGCTATCTCCTTAATCGTACGTTGAATCGTTGATAAATATATATTTTACAACTAACTAAAAACAACAAAAAGAATATAAGGAATCGGATTACTCGGGTTGAGTTTACTTTTCTAACGTTTTCGAAAGTCGAACTGTTTTCGAAAGTCTTGAGATTTGGTTTGCAACTCTCACTATTTTAAATTCATAATGTTCTTTGTCGCTTGCAAGATTATTTCTGTGTTAATTGTTGTTGTTAATATTAAAAATACTACTCCAAAAAAGGGAAAGGCTTGTTTGGTCTGCTCTTTCTCTTTTTGTTAAGTAATTCTCCATTGAAAATTGGCCCCAAACTGCTAAATATCCTGAGGCATTGCAAGAGCACTTACTGACAAAGCGAACGTTCCTTCCACAGATCTTCACGACGTTGCGAAACACTTCAAACGCGAGGAATGTATATTTTTGAAAAAAGCCCTACTTTATCGCCTAACAAGCGTCACAACCATTCGAGAGGACATCGTTTGAGTTGCGTCGCATGATTGACCGATAATAACTTCCCAGCGATGCATTCCCCAGCCCGAGTCATCGAAACCGGGCCGACCACAACGACGACGATATTGGTGGTTGGCTGCATCTCGCTGGTGCCGAATCCAGGGCTCAATCAAGCGGAGTGGGCAACCACTAAGCGACTTTTGCAATCGTCCTCAGCTCACTCAAAGGGTTTTCGACCGAAGTTCGAAGTTCCCAACAAAACCGGCTGCCGCAGGAACTCACGGGGAGTTTCGCCCGGACGCCGCCTGGACGCACTCACTGTGTTCATCCGAATCGCGCGCCAAAACCGCACCGATGAATCCCACGTGTTCGGCCGTGCCGACGTGAGCGGCCGAACGCGACGGTTTCACGTGGTCCTAAAGCTCGCGCCTTCGCCGGTTCAAACGAGAGTGAAACTATCTCCCTACGCGCGAGACGCGATCACATGTACCGCGCGATAGTGAGAGTGAAGATCGACACCGGTGCGCGGTGCGAGAGCGGTCAGAGTAACGACGCGATGACGTGATGACCCCTTCTTCCTTTGCCGATCTGGCGGACACGGAGTTGACAACGGAACCCTCTTCGGGGCATCTTCAGCACCCCACTCGGCGGCGGCGGCGGCGGAGGCAAATGGCTGAGCAGTATTTAAGCTATGCTGGGGCGGTGGCGCAGGCTTAGTTAGCACACACGGAGCCGATCGTGCGGATCACGCGGGACCAACGCGAAGTTCGAAGCCTGAGGGTGTGCAGGGAAACGATAGTGCTAGTCAGTGTGTGTTTGTGTGCGGGTGTGAAAAGTTGGGACCATTCTAAGGACCCTTCGGTTCTGTTTCGAATAAAAACGGTGGAAACGGAGCAGAAAAGCTACGAGCCATGTGCAACGACGACATCTAGTGTTTGTGACACGAAAAGAATAATTTTAAATTGGTAAAACACACTGAAAAAGGAGTTGCGGGGTATTGTTGTTGTGAAACCTAGATTGACGAGGTAAGTTTAAAAGGGATGCAAACTGTCCTTTACGTTTGCAAAAGTTAACTTACCCAGAGGTTCCAGTGACCTATACCCAGTGTTTGTGTCAATAATAAATTTCATTACTGCTCGTAAGTAAATAATCTCCGACGGTCCTCAAATATGAAGAACACATTGCGATCAAAGAGCGTTTTTGGGCTTGTCCAATTCTTCCATCTGTTTGGCTCGAGCGAAACACCCGAAAACCAAAGGTTCGTTAATCGCCATCGCGCTCCGCTCGTGAAATTTCTCACCATCGTTATCCGGGACGGTCTCGAAACGGTTTTCCATTTTGCGCTTTTTAACAATCTTTCTGCCACCGGAAGAGCGAATATCAATTTTCCTCAATCAGTCCCGCTTCGGTCGACGGCCATTTTGCTAGCCGGAGCGCTAGAAATACAAATTGTATCGGAAACCGGATACCTTTCCTCGCGCTCTCTTTTTGTGGCCGTGGTTCGTGCAGTAAATCAGGATTTGGTACTTCCTCGTAGCAGACCAAATTCAGCAAAGTCAAATGGGGACCGTGCCAAAAAAAACCGTTAGAAGAGGTTTTTGCCTTTGCATGCACGACAAACAAATGGAGCCACCGGCGGGCGGATAACGACAACGATGCCCGGCCGTGTGGGTGTGTAAGAAAAAGAGTTACAAGTAAGGATACATCAGCAGAATGGCAACAAAATATGGATAGATAACGAACAAGAAGAAGGATCACGAAAAGGTCCGCCTGTTAGCGGGAAATGCATAACGTTGCCTCACTGTTCGTTTACATCGGTCGGATCTGGTTGGCTGGAGGCATCACATAAGATGTAGCTACTGTCAAGCATATTGCCAGAAACAGTTGAAACCGAGTCTCTTATCTACTAGCGGTTTGTGAGCTGCTTTCTTTGAGCATCTTTATGAGCAAGTTTTCCGCACGCTTGAGAGAAAAACTTTCCACGCTAGAGAGACTCTTAGAGAAAAACTTTGCGAAATATGTCCATAACTTTAACTATGCACAAGACAATGTAGATCCTTTTAAGTATATGAATGTGTGGGCAAAACTCATCTGAAGGATGGCATCAGACAAGATGGGGAAGTAATATTGCTCTGGCACTCCACGGGATTGCATTCTAATTAGAATATGGAAGTTCCATTAATTGTGTCCATCTTTTGGTACAACATGTAACGAAACACTAATCTTAGCCGTCACGTTCACCCCGAGAAGATGCCCCATCGAGCCACCCGAATAAGAGGCTTCCGGAGGCGCTGTAATTAGATTCCCTCGACAGTGATCGGAAAAATTGGCCATCGACGCACGACGCACGGCAGGCCATTTGCTTGCTCGAGGGGCTTCCGCAGGGGACCGTGGCGAAGGACATCACGTCACGAGCGGTGGTCGGAATTCGAGGAGAGGCTTTCATTCGCTTTTCCTCACCCACATCGATCCGCATCTGTATCTGGCGCACGTTTTCCCAGGGTTTCCTAATTTAATGACCATAGTGTGTAATCATCGTCATCCATGACGACCATCGTCTGGTATCCGGTGGGGCTGAGCACTGAACACGATTATCAGAGCGAATGATTAGGAACTATGCAAGCGAGTGCGGTCACAGGATCGGTCACAGTTCCGGGAAAACAGCGGCTAATTATATCCACAATCTACAGCCACAAACCGAACGCCATTCGCTGAACTCCGGCGAGGCGCCCGGCTTTTTGGGTGAATTGTTTAAAGCTTTAAACGGTTGGTTTGAGAAAAATTAATTTTAATGTACTTTTCGTGAAATGAAACTGTGGTCGCTCATTATGCGTCTGGGCAACGTATTAACCGGGTTTTCGTTGGTGTTTTGGCAGGACGAGGCTCCGTAAGAATCGTTTGGCGTCAATTGCGCCGAAAGCTTCTTCCCGTTTTATGCAACTCGCCATCACACACTCGACACCACCATAGCGTATGTCAAAGATGTAACGCTTCCGACATAACCATAGCAACGCCTGACACTGGCGCGATGTGGCGCAATTTGATGGTTTCGCTTCTGGTCTCGCTGCCAAGGGAAATGCTATCAACAGGTCCGCACGCCGCCGTAATTGTAGTTTTCCAATCGTTCCCAGGCGGTGGCCAGGCATTCAAGTGAAACAGCTATTAACTCTAAACGCGATCCGACGGCCAGACGGTTCGTCAACCTAGACGGTCCGGTTCAGCGCAGCGACGGCAAAAACTAAACCGTCTGAAAGCCATCTTCGATCGATTGGTCGGCTGCTTAGCCAGACGTCTGCCAAACGTCAATCATTTTCGTTTCTGCCCGTTACTTACGCGTTACATGCCATGGCGATTACCAAGTCGAAGGGTTAAATATTTAGTATTCAAAATCTAGAATCCAAAAGTGTAATAAATAAATATAAAAAATATGTAAAAGTTTTTCCGAAGTTCCGGGTTTTCCCAGTCACTTAGCCGTAACTCTAAAGCAATTAAACGAAGGACCACACCAATGATCAATCGTTTATAGAGTTCTAATTTAAAACTTAAAAAAGGTCAAACGTAAAAGGGTAAAAAGGTGGACAAAAATATTATGATAGCTTTACCACTTTTTGACTCACCTAGCACAGCCGAGGGATCAAGTTGCGCCGCGTGGTATCATAATTCACGCTCATAATCAATCATTATCGCCCCGTAGCGATCGATAAAATACAATCCGAAAATGGCGGCCTGTCCGTTGTCGGCGGAGACTCAGTTTCAGCATTTCAAGTTTCAACCACAGAACCGATTGCGGAAATGTTTACTTTTCACGCCAAATTAGTCCCCCCCTCCCTTTTGGAAGGGGATACGAAAAGGTAACAAAAGCAGACATCTTTAGGGCGTATCGTGACACAGAGTGAGATTTAATCGACTGCCCGCCGGGGGCCAGTCCCTATGCCTTTCTCGTGCGGGCGTACGATAAGCGAGTGCCTTGAACGAATGCACAATGCCGTTAACAGCATTTATTTATTTTAATAATACACAGCCTGCGATTGCGCCGTCGCTGGTCGGCGGCAGGAAATGATTTTTCTCTGCACCGAGAAATAAGGTCAATAGGGTACAGGGCCATCCCAATGCAGCCATCCAGCGCTACGACACTGCCGTGCGGTTCAAACGAACAGACGTCAAACAAATATTACGACACATTATCTAATCCACCCGGTGCGATCCGGGCGTGTCTTCCAACCTCTCTGCGCAACATTAGCGTACGGAGCACGAAGACAGCACGAAAACTTTCGCCTTCGCCAAGCGGGAGCCGTGCAGCGCCGTCGAGTTTATTCACACGCGAGCCGGGCCAGAGTCTTCCTAAGCCAATAAATCCATCCGCGGACCGCAAGTCCCTTGAAGCCACCTAAGCTTCAAGACACACGATACGAAGCGTTGCTTCGAGGAAGAGGATGAATTTTGGTCCGATGCTCGTCTCTGGCCCCCGAACTGCTGCTGATGAAGAAAGTTGCTTTCTGGCGTAAAGTTTTATTTTTTATCACATTACCCACTTTGAATGCCCTAAACTTGAGCAACTAATACGAGCTGGACGAGAGACGAAAAAAAACTGAGCAACTCAATTTCTCATAAAAGTTTTTATTTTCCCGCACTGTTCTGCAAAACCCGTTTTTACTTCAAGTACAGGGTGAATATAAAAAAATGCAACAAAGTAAAACGCCATATTTTTTTCATTTTTGATTCAATTTTATTGAATGAAAGCAAATAATGTTGGAAATTTCATAACATTTTAGAACAAATTAGGTTTGTTCGAATTGGCCACCTTTGGCACGAATTATGGCCTTCAAACGGCCAATGAAACCGTTACACGCTGCCCGCAAGTGGCTCTGCGGTATTTTGTCCCATTCTCGGTGAAGCGTTTGCTTGAGGTGATCGAAAGTTTGGTATTTTTTAGTTCAAACCTTGCTTTCTAAAATACCCCAGGCACAATAGTCCAACGGATTGGCATCCGGAGATTTTGGTACCCATTGTGCGGTGGAAATGAAGCGAGGAACCTCATTTTTTAACCATTCTTGGGTGGCGCGTGCTGAGTGCGATGGTGCTGAGTCCTGTTGGAATGTCCAAGGTCTGCGACCGAAATGTTTGCGTGCCCTAGGCTCCAATACACTCTTCAGAATATTTTGCGATAATATTCGGCATTTATTTTGACGCCACGATCGATTAATACGAGCGGATAGCGACCATCGGCTGTTATGGCGGCCCACACCCCCACCATGGCCGGCGCTTGAGTTCTGGTGGCCAACCGAAGGTGTAAATTTTCAGCTGACCTCTCTGGCAAGTAAACACGATCATTTTATTTGTTTACAAACTGCTGGATAACGAATGGTTTCTCATCGGAGAAAACCGAATTCGCCAGTTCACCACTTGCGGCCAAGCGAAGCAAGTCTTTGGCTCTTTCGAGTGTAACTTTTTTTTGTGCATCGGTAAGATCTTGCACTTTTTGGAACTTCAATGGCTTTAGTTCAAGCTCATTTTGCAATATTTACCGATTGGCATACTGCGATATGTTCAGTGCACGAGCCACTTTTCGGCCATTGCGACACGCATTTCGATGAAGTCGCTTCTTCACTTTTCGAACCATTTCTGGTGATGTTGCTGTTTTTTTTCGTCCACTTCCTTGACGTCAGGATACGCTACCAGTATCACTGTAACGAGCGATGGTACGAGACACAAAAGATTTATTAACATTCAAATGCTGGAGGGCTCTAAAGATAGCCACTTGTGGTTTTCCAGCCAAATATAATGAAATCATACTGTTACGGTTGAGTTCCAGTACGAATAACTTTTTTTCTGTAAAATTCCCACCAAAATGCTTTTGCACGCTTATAAACAATATAATGAACTGTCACTGGTATAAATCTGACAGCTGTCGGACGAGAGGTTTAGAAATGACAGCAGTCTGAAGTTTGTTGCATTTTTTTATATTCACCCTGTAGTTCATCGGCTTGTTTAACGTCGACGCACGGCAGCCAGGCCAAGCTAGCCGGTTGAGTGTTTATTTTTTTCAGTGGAGGCTGAGGTTAGTTTTAAACCCCCCCCCCCCCCCAGAGGGGTCGACAAGACTCGATGGTCCTCGTGAGGTTCGTGCCAGAGCCCCAGCCTTGGCCGCAGCTTCATTGGCACCGCCGCGCTAAGTGGAAGTGGAAGAAGAAATGTGTATCGGGACGACGGGACGATTACACCCCGAAAGATGAGCACCGAAAGGCCACCGCGTCGCGTTGCTCTGGTAATGTTGATGCAACTTTGTGTCAACAATGGAACAATGGGCTTTATGGTCCACACATGTGCACGTTGTTTGCAATGCTTTTCAAATTTGCTCTATTTTCGAAAACCGGTTCATTTCATATCGCTCAATAACTTCAGATTGAATATCTTGTGGTTCTAAATCTGTCGTTGTCGTTAACGCTATGATTTTCAGTAATAATTCAATGATCTCAACGCTTGTTAGTACTTAGTTCATGAAAATATGAGCCAAACTGATTCGATAAGCCAATTTCCCAACAGCCACGTACTCTCCATAATTTTCCTGATCAATTGTGGCCCCTCTACGGTAGACATATGGAAAATAATGGACCTCCACCACCTCCAGACCTTGCAGACAGACTTCATAAACATCAGTCACATCCAAAAACCATTGCTTGCCTATATTAATTATGATTCTCAATGATATTCACACCTCTCGGTGGCCTTAGATAAATGGCCCCGGGGGATACGCTTCTCTGGGGAAGACCTTCCACTTCCACGATCTATTCTGCGGCTAATGATGGGTAAGAAGATTAAATTCACCTCACCCGTGCGCTGTATCTGAGGCACACATCCTGGCGCCAGAGAGGACTTTCAAGCGCGGAAAACGACTACACACACACACAGTTCCACCTTTTTCCGGCCTTGTCGAGGTCGCTTTCGTTACACGCGGCTTATAATGTAACTTGTGGCGCACCTTCGGGATGTGTGCGAAGAAACACCGACCGAGGAGGGTAAGGACATAATTAATTGCACGTCTTACGCACGATCGGGTGTCTTGTGTGGGGTGTAAATTTGTACCTCGTTCATCGTTCACCCTGACCAACATGCCCCTGTTACCCGTGGAGCCGTGTGCTGACAGTTTTCCTATGCCTTACTGGTAGGCTCCGTCACGTAGTCAATCTCATGCAAATTTTCATTCCCTGCCGAGGGGTGGATGGAAAGTCAGGATCAAACGGATGTGCCACCTACAGAAAGCCACAACATTCCTGCACGGCGGCGTTTGTCGGTGCCGCTTTATTACTTTGGCTTGGCGGGCCCCCAATGTCCTTGTAGACAGTCAAAAATTGGTAGACAATTTCGGGAGTAGGCGACACTTGACTTATTGCAGTGCTTTCTCGACACGAGCGAGTTGACCTCATTGGGTTGGGCAGTGAATCATCGCAGTATGCACTGGAATGGCAGACTCCTTTTTGGCACGCGTTGCTAGGGACAGTGATTCAGAACTCCCGATTCGCCGGAGCTAGACCGCTGCCAGTGTGCTAATTGAGTGTTTTATTGGATCGTTTAATTAACAATTCAGGTTCTTGATAAGCAGCTTGTGATGTTTTCAAAATTAAATCTTCCTTCAAAAGGTGATTTCTCCGTTGGGCGTTGTACGCTATTTCAGCCACTCGAAAACTTCCACTTTATGCACTGTTCGTCACCTAAACAAAGCAAAGACCCAGCAGATTTGTGATGAATGGCTCCGTTTGAAAATCACAGAGCCTCGTAAAAAAATCCAGATTCCCGGTACGCGACGTAATTTCCAAATCACATTCGTAAAGTTAATTCCCTCGTCGAGCCGAGCAAGCAACGCCTACTGCCAGTACGTGACATAAACCTCTCCTGTCTTCGCGACCATCGACCGCAATGGCCGCCTTTGATGGGGTTGATCTTTTTCTGCACGGCGGTATTGCTGTCAGGATCACTGAAACGTCAGCTGTCGCAAAAAAAAACGCTCATCCAACACGTTGTATAATCACGTGGTCCACGATCCGCTTTATTCGAATCGCTCTTAATGCCGTCGCTAACGGATGGGAATTCCGTACCACTTAGAAGTTAGCACACGTTACCCTTTACCCCGGTCATTCTCGGTGGAATTTTTGATTATTTTATTTTCGGAGCCCGTTGCTGAGTTCAAATAACCACTCCGCGAATGAAGTCTCGCGATATAAGCCCCTAACGTTCGCATCGACCGAGTTATTTTTGACGCTTTATATCAATATGCAAAGCATAAAGCCGAATCACTCGTTCACACATCACACACAAAAAACATCGCGCTCCGTTTGATGACGATTTCCACGGAGGCCCACCGAAAACCGTATACACGTTCCGTGATCTCCGAAGCTCAACGCGAACAAACAATTTGCTCTGCTGCTGCTTCCCACACCAAGCCGGAACCGGAACATTGCTCTCAATCGAGAACGAGAGGCCAAAGTCTTGTTCCGGACGCGCACACAGAGGGACGAACGAACGGATGAAAAATAAGCATAAATAATGCACGATTATAGACTGCGGCAGATCCTGGATGGTATCGGGATTCCGGATGCCGTAAGATTCTTTTCGAAACATTCCCCCCGGGCAGCACGGAGCCAGTGGAATTACGGGCTTTTTCAGGGCGAGCTGACGCTTCGGGGTGGTAGGGTTTTTGGATGCTCCAACGCAGGACACTCGGCGCAGGTGGTCAGAAACATAACTCCCTCGGTGCGAAATCCTAGGACTCGGTCGAGGCATTGGGCGCTAGTTTGTGTGTGACAAATTAAGCTACAATACAGTTACGAAACGATTTATTATAGACTTTTGCTGGGATAGAGTTATGATGTGCGAGTTGGAATCATGCAACTAAATTATCCGAACTGGAAGTAGCTTAGCTGTTGATTTACTGAACGCAAGGAAACAAAACCCAGAATGCGGAATGCCAGCTACTTTCACAATGGATCGTCCAGTTAAGAACAAATGCATAAACTTCTAAAGGCTGATAAACTTTTCATTCACTATTATTTTCTTCAGCTGCTTGCTGTTGAGCAGAATCAGAAGCAGAACCATGAGAACTTTAAGCCTTTAAGAACTTTAAGAAGCAGCACCATAAGAAACATCAACCGAACTCACATCTCCCTGGCCATTTGTTGTCAGAATTTCGAATCGCCTTAAATAAACACATCATTTGCCACTCGCAGCCAGTTTGCGGCATCCTTCGCATCGAGCCTACGCACGCCAACCTGTAAAAACATCGTTTGGTGGGAGAAACATCTCAATCTCCGACTCCGGCCAACGAATCCCGGCCTCCGAGAACTCTTCCACATCGACGATCTGCTTCGTTGGCCACACCGCGAATCCGTGGGGAGGCTTTCCGGGAAGGCCATAAAGCGGATTCCATAGACGGCTAGATGGGTAGCGGCCATTATCATACCATTCGACTTGGGTTTGCGTATCGCGACGTCAATTGTCAGCTGCGAAGGCGGCCAAAAGGGCCGTACAGTATCCGAGGGTCCTGGAGCCTATAAACTGTCGGATGTATGCCCTGTATTACCTGTCCGAAGACAAACCGTGATCTAATAACGTTGAATCCAATCCAGTAACCAATTTTGGCGTTTCGCGTCCATAAATAGTGTCTCATTGGGCCGTAAATATAGCCTTTCTACTAACTTTACGCCGAAAAGTTGTGGTAGCCGTTCCTGGCTACCAATTAACTTGCCCCCCCTTGGTTGGGATGCTCACCCCAACGCAGGGGTGAGTTATTGCTGGCGGTGATGGTGGGGATCAGAAAAGGCCACACGTCTTTACGAAGTGCCCGCAGTCGTCGTCGTCCGGTGTCAAGATGAACCGCTCGTTGAAGTGGTCTTCGGTTCGGAAAGAAATCTCAGTGCTCGCAGTGGCCCATCACGGCGGAGGTGATGAAGCGTCAATCGGTAAGGCCCCAGTCACGGGTCGACCCGCGTAGGCACCGTGGTCCTTTGCGAGTGCTCAAGTGGCCATTAAATGGCCAGTAGTGGGCTGCAAGACGCACCGAACAGGTTGCTGCGCCAAAGTCCTGGGTCCCCTGAGGCCATATGGTTGCGCTTTGTGTGAGTGAAAAAAGCCAAAGTTCATCACAATTAAAACATGCGTTACGAAGCGACCGCATGCGGTATGTGTTCTCAGCCGACTGAAAGTCCCCGGTTTGATTAGTCACACGCGACATGCACCACACCATTAAACGATGTTCGAGCGACCATATCCAAGGACGCCCGCGGCGCTACAATGTAGGAACGCTTCTTTCTAATTACATTTATTTATCGGCTTGTCAGTTTAAACCTAAGCAGCTAGAGCGGCACTAACGCTGGCCGAGGTTTAGCAAGATGCACTAACTGAGGAATGTAGCACAGCACACCTGAATCGATTACCAGAGTCTACAACTATCTGAACTTGTTTGGGAGTATCTGAATAAATAAAAGCCCCATGTAACGGTTATTAATGAAGGCTTTACGACCTAGCGACGACTGGCTCTGTCATCATCCGCACCATAAAAAAGAAGCACCACCTCCGGCGGTGTGTTGTTCCTTACACTCCGCGGTATCCGGATGAGCGGTTTATGGTCAAAGGATTGCGCGGCCAAATGCACACTACTGCAGCCCAACCATCCCAATCTCCGACGCACTCGGGTGCGCGTAATCGATCGATGACCTTTGGCGCATGCAGAAACCTTCAACTTTTGCACCCCGTTATGTGGCAACATACTTTGGCAGCCTCCTGCGTGCGCTTCGATTTGGCTTGATGTTTAGTTGATCACCCCACAACCGTTGACAGATGACTCCACCGGGGGTCTTCGGGCGGAGACGAAAAACGAAATAAAAAAAAACCTCCCGAACACATTCGGCAACATAATGATTATGGCCCCGCGGAGATTTTCGACGACGACGGAGAGCGGTCATTAAGTTGCAGCCCGCCGACGACGAGCGGGCCAAAGTATTTCGGTTTGAAGTTTTATGACACACCGAGGGTGTGCTAAAAATAGGCTCAAGATTCATTCTAAATATGGAGCCACGCGGATGATACCCGCTCGTGCGAATCACTGAAGTCAACTGAGCATGATAGGCCACTTAAAACGAATGATGGCCAGCACTGTTAAGCGTAAATAGGTTCATTTTATTCGAAAACGCTCCTTGGAGAATAATCGCTAGCGTTTACTTAGAGTACGGACAATTCATAGCCGATTTTCCTCATTTTTTCCATGGTGTCGATCGAGGCTAAATGATAAAATGTTAAATGGGGTTTAACAGTAATGGATTTACAACACCGGACCCATCAGGCTGTTCTGTGGAGAGATAAACTGACAGAAGATGGTCACTCTCCAGTAAGCTAAATCTCTTAATTTATTGAAATGAAATTGACCAACAAAATCCAAAATCCTACATCCTAAATCCTTTCTTACGAAACGTTTATCGTTTATTCACATTTCCGGGATACCTAAGGACCACGCATGCTATTTGGATATGTGAACGTGTCAGCCATTCTACCTTATCTCTACGATCCTCTATTTTCAATTCTTTATTGTTAACCAAAATGCCCAAAGTATATTCGAAAATGAACAAAGAATAGACCGATGGCTCAACGAACCATGTTACGTGATTGATTGCAAATATGTTTTGCAAAATGTCGCGTGTCTTCAAACCCTATCGTCCATTTGTCATGATTACCACAAAAGCTCGATTAACCGTTGGCCACACGGCCACGGTTGACCCCCACTCCGATGGGACGCCGAGATGGGAAAACAAATTGCAATCAAATCAAATTTAACCGACCAACAAAAAAAACGGCTTAAGGCTCCGCGAAAGATGAATTGCCGAGCGTAACGCCATCGAAGCGGCGCCGGTCCGTCGGTTCGCCGATTAAAAGAAGCGGTCGATTTAACGCCGATCAAAACGTCGCCTCATGTACGGCGCACGGAGGAGTCAGCATCATCGAAAGACCAAAGGTTTGTGGTGGTCGCCGTCCGTAGATGATGATGATGATGTTAGATGCCGGACCGGGCCCAAGATCATCTTCACAACGCGAGAAGATAAGTACACCGGTCAGCTGGACAATTCCGACCCAAGGTGTCCCACGGCGCCGGGGCCCGGTCTAAATGTCAGGCAAATAACGATGGCTGCAATTAATCGGGGTGTACCAGGGTGCTCGCCTTGCCTCCGGTACGTCACGGTTGCGGCGGGCCAATCGTGCCGGACGTCAAGATGTACCCAGGCCAGGCTGGAGGATGACGCTAATGAACATTGCGCTTCGGACCGGTTCTGTAGCTCGGAGAGATCGTTGAAATGAAGTTAGCATAAGAATAATTTAATTAGCCACCCCATTCGGTCGAATGCTTTACACCCCGTCGTGGCTCCCGGATCTGACCTTTTTCTGGCTCTATTTACCATAAAAGCGATTTATTAACATCCCCCCAGAGAGCCAATCCGGCACCCAATATCCATTCGATAGTTCGATCCGATGCTCACTACAATGTACTTCGCGTTTGCATCCGTAACCTTTGATGGATGTTCTAAAACTGTTCTAAATCAAACATCGATTATTATCGAATCCAAGAAAGCCTCTCAATCAAACAATGTACCGCAGGGGTTTGTCTCGGGTTTTCGGTTAGCCAGTATTTAATTCTCAACGAGACTGGGAGACACCTATTTCAATTCAAACGAAATTAGGGGAAAGGTCATCCAAAAAATGTAACCGATTACGTCTCATTGATTACCATTAACCTCGCCCATTTTCATTATTCCCTCGTCTGCAGGCCCTTTCTTCGAGGCGAACCGTAAGCGGTGGCTCTGGACCCGAAAAATCAATATCTGCCACATCCTGATCCACAATGCTAGGTTTCCGGTTGCTCGGAATCCTGCTCCTGGCGCAGGTGAGTTTAGTTCCAAATTCCAGTTCTAGCCAAAAACAGAAACAAAAATTTATGGCTGACGATTCTTTTCGATCCACGAATGATGAAGGTGCCCCAATATAGTGTGCCCCTGTGAAGGGCCGTCATTAGCATGGACATTATCGAAATAAAGGTTCCGAAAAATTAGCTCCCCTTTGGCATCCTTCGGTTCCGATCCAATATTCGCTCGAAACGAGACGCACTTTGAAGCTCGATCCGGAAGATTGCTAAGGCCGACAGCCCCGCTCGTTTCCGCCACGCCCCGTTTATGTCGTTTATGTAAATCCAAATTCCAGTATGCAAATTTCCCAACCTTCCCTTAGTTCGGTTCGGATGGGCGATTCGATTTTATTAAAAATCAAATCGAAATTCGGGTGTGGCCGACGAAGGAAACGTCGGATGATTATTTTCGTCAATTTGGGCTTTGGAATGTAGGGAGGTCCAGCAGAAATAGAACTTTTACTTAATTCGGCGATAATAGACCGTGAATTGTTGATTAAAGTAACAAATCTTAACAGTTGTTCGCCAACTTAAACTAAACTCAAATTTGTACCAATGAGGCCAGCAAATTGAGTATACCACAGTGTTAAATTTAATGTTCCAAATGTCGGAGAGCATGGAACATCTTTAAATGTCGGAATTAAATCCGAACTCCAATCGATTTCGCCTATTAAAAGATCCTGGCCCCATCGAACAAATCGAAAGCTTCTTCTCTGCTACCCTCTGTGCCGCTGCTGCTCAATGACGGTCACCACATGTCGTGACATTTTTAATATCAATAATAATCCTATTGATATTATTGTATCGCTTTGTGAACGGCAGCCACAAAGCTTCTGGCCTTCAACCGCACGCAACCTGTTTGTCACCTTCACCGTAATTGGTGAATTACCGAATAACCCCCGAAAGGCCGCGCAAGACACCCGGACTGCTGCGGACACTTGCGTCGAGTCGGCATCGGATCGGAGAGTGAGCGAAGAAAGCCCGCATCCGTCCCTTTGCCATCTTGCAACAGCCGGTCTGCAGCTGCAGCAAACGAAGCCGTCACACACACGCCACGCCACAAGATGGTGGGTTTTTCCTTAATAATTTTTATTTCTTTCTGTCGACCGACCGAACGGCGCAGATTGCATCACAAGCGGGGTTTGCGCGGAACGTCTTCGTCGCTCCGGTGTTATTGATTGCTATTTCAGCGGCTAGATGGGAGAGTGGTTCCCTTTTTGCGTTTCGAGCCGACGAAGACCGACACCGCCGGGTCAGGCTGCGGGTTTAACACCTCCCGAGCTTCGAAAAGGTGCGTCTGGCGAGTGCGCGATGCATTTGAGGCCGTAAAACTTACGTGGGACTCTGGGGAGTAAAACGCACCGGATGAAATTTGTCTTCCAACACCAACGTCACGTCACGGCTCTCAAGAAGAACCCCGGCCTTCGGTGCTGGCTCGATTGAATGCTCGATAAATTTAATCGAACGAATTCCGCCATCTGAGGCCGCGAGCCGTCCTCGAAGAGACTCGTTACATAAGTGCCCAATTCATAAAAATAACAGCGACGCTCGCGTGCTGTCCGGAATCTGCCCTCGGGGCCCGAGTTTTTGGGGCCCGTCTTCGGAGCGGCATCTTCCCGCTCGCGCATTGGGTCATCGGGTTTCGGGCCTAACGTCACCGTTTTCGACACGTTGATTCGTCTCGCTGTTCGCTGTTCGTTGCTCTCGCCCAAGGGCGCCCCTAGGCCAGTGTGGTGCTCCGGCCAACGTGCCTCCTAACGAGCGTAATTTCAAGTGCTTATTTGGTTGTTTCTTATGTGTTTTTTTCTTATCGCCCGGCTTAAGAAAATTATCCACTAGTCAGAGTGTGAGGCCTCTCCGGCGGCCGGCGAATGGTCTGTTTGTCGAAGTCAAAGTTCATCACTTGGCCGCTTGTTCGAAAACAATCCGCAAATCCTCATTAAAGAAGCAGGAAAGCTTTCAATACATCAGAGCTATAATTAGAGAGCATCATTTGTTATCAATCAAACTGCTGAACATTGATTGTAAAAAAGGCATCAAAACTTAGGAAAGGGGTTTATTAACACCTCTGAATAGTGGACTGTGATTAAAAACAGCTTAACTTCATCTGGATCGTAGCATTAGTCTCTAAAACCCTGTTGAATATACAAAAATATTAGAGCCTTTTCAATCAACGAAAGAAGTTGGCTACATTATTCGATGAGCTAAGAGCCTCGAGAGCCTCGCCGATAACGGTGTATTACGGTAATCGAATGCGCTGCCGCAACAGTTATACAATCCGGAACCCTGAGCCACTCAGCTGCAAGGGGAACAAAAATCCTTTTAGCATCAAACTGCTAATCAATTGCGCACAAGCGAAGCGCACGATTTCGAGCTTTTTGAAGGATGCGCTTGGTGAACGCCCGATCCCGAATTCTTTGCTACGCTGACCACTGGCCGCCAACAGATTCTGGCCGGATCTTGAACGGCTTGAAAAGGAAATTGACTATCGGTGAGTTATTGCATTCCAAAAATATCCCCCCCACAAAAAGACACACGCGTTGTCAAGTGTGGTCTTAAGATAGACACAATTTGTCGTAGCTGAAAATTATTCAACTCAATCCGAGCGCGAAGCAACCGAGAAGGTTAACCGGTCAACAAACGCACCGTCGACGGTGGTAGTTGGGATGTTTAAAATTCCCCGGTGCTTAACTCGAAACTTAAATCAAAAACCGGTACACGATTTAGAGGCTGCTGCGAAGTCTTCGGCCCCGTTTTCGGTGGGCCCCGCCACGAAGATGGTAACTATATGGCAGGACCTTGAAAACCGTTGTCGCATGCTCTCTCTCCGAGGGGTACGATATTTTTATGCTAATTCGCACGCACGCACCGGCCACTCAACCCAGACCAGACCGGCCCAGACCAGAAGGGGGCCAGAAGATGATGAGTCTCGCTGGTGCTGCTTGACGACGCTGCCTACGCACGGTTGACTCACGGTTGCATATTTTAACCCGTGCTCATTTTAAAACCCTTCAAAAATTTCGATTCGTAAATCCGTCACTCGTTTCGTCCGGCTGTTCGTATGCTATCCGCGGACCTGTTTCGTCTGCGGGAGACACAGCCCACAAGCCACGGTGGATTCATCCTGTTTGGTCTGTTATCCAATATCGCAAACCCGAAGGGCCCCATGTATTGACAAATCGTGCCGTCCCTAGATGCCCTTGAGATGGATAATAACGCTTTTGGGTTGGTATCGGAGTGTTATCTAACGGATGTAACCGTCGGAGGGTCTCCAGAGGCAGCGTCCTACGGATGAGACAATGGTGTCACGGTTACGATGGAAAGGTTTTGTTACGATTCGAATCCCACCCGGTTGGCTCAAAAGATCTTGTCGGCCGATGGTGTAATTGGAATGTTTCGGGATTTGATTTCACGCAATCCACGGGCCTTTGTTCATTGGTGTTTAACTAGAAAGATAAAAAGATTCAGAAGCAAACAACGTTGTCCTTTTCCCGTTGGCTTTGTTTACAAAATGGCATCGGTACGGTAAACCCTGCACGAATGACTCGCACCATCCTAATTAGTTTCCGTTTTTTTCTACATTTAAAAAATAATATTGAATCAAGTTTATGGCCATTGCGAGCCCACGCGCGTTGATTGTCACCGCATTTAACACTTTTGAAAAATGACATAATTAAGTGAGATCTTTATGCCCGGCCCGTGCTTTACACCGCCTGACTCACGTCGGCTACTATCGATTGTAGTGTCCTTCGTACACACCACCCTTAGCCGTCGTCATTCTTTATGCAAATCCATCAGCGGTACGAATTCAACCATTAATCAACACGCTAATGCTCTTTCGGGTGCAACCGTGATGCTACGATGTATGCGCGCTCTACGCGTTTTGGGTCAACCCGGATCGCCGGGGGTTCTGCAACTATTCGGTGTCTTCTAAAAATAAATGCCACCGTTTTTGGCCACCTTCACCGTGATCAATGCAAAGAAGTGCCGATGATGAGCCGGCATCAATCAATTTCTCGGCCGTTTGGAGGGCGCTCCTCGCTCACTTATCACGACTCGGTCGGGATAACCCCCGACCGACCGACCGGCCCCCGTCGGTCCTTATGTCTCTATTCTTAGAAAGGTCAAAGTCGTTGGCCAGTCGGTGTGCCGTGTGGAGTACGGGTGAATCACACCGTCCCATCAACCGGCCCATCGGGGTTTGATAAATGACACCTGTTGGCCACTTCGCGGATCGATAGAGGCACTAGAAAAGAATAAGGCGTATGCAAAAAGGTTTCCAGTGTTTTCTTCGATGGTCCTCGTCCCATTTGGGAGGATGTCGTCATTTTTACATCAATTTAACGCCATCTTAATGACAGATTCAAGGTTACTTTCCCATTGGTTACACGCAGTGGTAAGAAATAATTTTAGTAAGAAATGTATTTTAATGCAAATTGCTTACGATTAGACTTACGATTACTGCAAATAGTTTGCGCCAAAGGGTGGCAATTTAACCTAATTTTTAAGCCACACACGTAATACTTACAACTTTCTCCGCGAGTCTCCTGAGAGGATCCAGAGGTCGAGTCGCGCAGAGAGCGAATGTTGAGTTTAAATGACACTTTTTGCGCCTTGGCTTACGTTACGATGGAGGAAGGATAAGTGGATGCTAATTATTTTTCGCATCTTTTTTGCGGCGTCCTAGTCTGGTTGTTACACACTGTTACGGCAACCGTAAAGCGGGCGTCATATATTTACATAATTGTAGCATAATCGGGATTAGCATCAATCTAACCTCTGTTGTGTTTCCTGCCGAATATTGTGGAGCCTCAGACATCATCTTATTCTCTGTTTTACAAGCCCCTTTCTTTAAATTAACTCTTGTTGAGAGTTGCCCCTATTACACTTACACGGTCCACCATTACTCTATCGTATCGCAAAAAGACCATTTCGGGGCCAGTTCGTCACTGCCGTTTGTGCCCTTTTTCTTACGAAAGATCGATGACACAATAGGGGGCACAATGCTACCGAAATGGAACCAATCGTCTTGTGACATTTGACCGTTTCCAGTCCCAGATTGGCAGTTGGTGCCCCGACACACCAAACAAATTGACTACATGGACTTGCGAGAGCAGTAATTATGACGGTGCGTACAGCATTAGCTTCGGACCGGTGTGGCTCAATTGTGCGGATCATTAATTCTCTAACGCCCCAGGTAACCTTTCCCGAAGCGACGCACATCATCTCCTTAAGTCAATCAACGAGCTGGGTCTTCCAGCTAAGTCGGTCTTTTAGTCTCACTGTCAATCAGCTAAACTACGACTCAGTGGGGCACAATGGACGATAAATTTACCTCTGATCTATCGGATCGACCAAACCAAACCGGGTTGTGCTTGCACACATGCGTAAAGGAAAGGTCCCAGCGATCAGTCTTCGCCTGGGGCACCTCGTCATGCGCCACATTTATAAATGCTAGACAGATTGCTCGTGTCTCTGATCGATCCAACGTGTGCATTTTGCAATATGCTTCTTCTGGATGCATCTTGCACTTTCCTATAACCGGCAATCCACCCCGTGGTGCGTGGCAGCATCGAAAGCCCGTTTGACTACCAATCGTACGTGATCGATGATCTATAGACGTAACAGAAATAACCCCAAATCGACCTTAGGCAAGACTTAATGTTAAAACCTGTCATAAGGCTTGCGGTCGCTGTGTCGGTCGAGATAGGATATAAAATTAATCTTTTAATGAAACACACAGGTCTGCAACAGTTTGTCAAGGTTCCTTTCCATCAGCAAATCTCTCCAAATCCTTCATCTCATCTAGACCACGCTAGTCTATTTATACTAAATATTGACCTAATGCTTTTATCAACCGGATTTCATTGCCCTTCGATACGGTTTACGGGCACTGCTAGTCGATCAGGTGCTAGTCTCCTATAATCGCCTTCAGACTTAGCCTTAGCTAAATCACCAAACTCATCATTATTCCATTTCACGAGCACCACCATCAAACGGGCTGTAAAATGTCGCACATTGTACCTTCGGGTGCAATCCCTCCATTTAACCCTTCACAGGGCAACCGCTAATGCTCAAGGTCTCGTGTGCCCTTTCGCGCTAACGACCCAACCGACAGGGCCGAGCTTAAAACATTAAAAGCCAGGCGACAGGCAGGCAGCATAAACAGCGTTTTATTCACCGTTTTCCACTTCTAACGCTGCGCTCCGGATCATTCCGGACCGGAGGCTTCCGTAAGGTCCAGCTCCAGCTCTTAAAACGACAGTGACAAGCTGAAGAAAAAACAGCAAAACATGAAGAAGCTAAAAATAAAACCACCAAAAAATGCATCTACTTATGTCTAATTTGCGTGTAAAAAATAGGACCCCTCGACATACTTCGTTTGAAGATTTCCGAATCGGCTGCGCACCGAAAACCTCATCAATCACGCGGCGAAGCAAAGAGATCCTCGCGAGGTTTTCGGTCCGCAAAAAATGCTAAAAGTGTCCAAAAGTCGATGAGAAAAAGCGAAACATTGCAAGTGAAATGAAAGAAGTCAGATCCCGATGATTTCACGCTTCAGAAATCAAGCGCACCGGCTGCAGCTCATGGGCCAGTTCGTTAGTTCACCTTCTCGCAATTTGTGGCGCTTCTTTTCGACCCCTCGAGGGGAGCACACTTCGGTAAACATCATCGATTGGGGGCTCAAAATAGTTGGCAGTGCGCGAATCCACTGCAAGATGAGCTCCACTGGCAGCGATGGTTGCTTGGATCCACATTTGTGTTATGAGATTATGTGAAACTTTGACAGGTGGCTGAGCCATTCGGCGGCGGTATGGGAGACGAAGGCGCATTCCACCGCGCGCTCGAGGAAGGATCGTGTGCGAGAAGGACACGGCCCTCGGTTGGACGGTGCGTCGTGATTGTTGTCGATCTTATGTCATCCGTAGATGCTCGGCTCTGCCCCGAGGGTAGACCCCGACGGTCTTTGATGAACGATTTCGTGACCTTGCGCATCTTGCAGTCCATGTTTGGGGCGTCGTATCAGCACACCGATCCTGCTATAAGTAACTCAATTATTGCTCCTAAACTGACGACTTGCAGCGTTGAACTACCATTTAAGCGTAGTTCTCCTCCTTTTAAAGAGTCCTCTTTCTTATACCGATCCTACAAAACTGGCAAATTGAGTTGACAGCGACAGCCATTTCTTGGTGACCGTGTCACGGAGATTCAAATTGAATATTTAATCGTAATTATGATCTAATCTTACAAAATGAAGTCCCTTTGTCGCTTCGACTTGGTGGGCTTTTCGAAACTGTTCAATAACTTCGCCAAAGCCCAGGTAACTATTCGCAAAATCGAATTATATACCATTAAAAACCCTGAATTAAATCTTTAATTTTTCATTGTTAGATTGTAACAAAATTTAACGTACCAAAATGTCTAGTCCTGTGCTTAAAGTTTATCCAGACCTGTTGGACCTTCACACTCGAGTTCATTCATTACCCCGAAGTGGAACATTATCTTCCACCGCTCTAAGGTACCATAAATCGATTAGTATCGGTCGTGAAAGCATAGCACTCGAGAGAACACCCGTCGAGAAGCGTCCGTTATCGTTGTGACCTTTTCGTGACGCTCGAGGGAATTTTCGCCTTTTTGCGTTTAGCCTATATTTGGAATCGCTTCCTAGCCGACAGTTTGTGGTTTGCAAATTGACACTTGACACTTGACTCATAAATGCCGCGCAGTCTAATGAAGTTTGCGGCCTGCCGAGATTTTCCCTAGAGAGAATCTAGCGTTAGCTCATCGCACACTGGTCGGTCGGTTGCTTGCTTTCCGATTCGATCCGTTCACGGTTGGATGCTGCAGGTAAAACCGAAAATCTTAAGGACAACCGAAGTACAGTATTTTAATTCACAACAAAATCTTACACATCTTTTGAGAGCTTTGCGTTTAAAACGAAGCTACTTTAAACGTAGCAAAGTGATCATCACCCATTATCTAAACATGTTGGCAGCTGCTGCCAAAGGTTAAGCTCTTCGACCATTCATAAATCCAGCCAAGCATAGCCAATATATCGGTGCCAGTGACCGTTCACTTCTACGAAACCGGCTCGGCGTGTACACAGCGTCGTCGAACGACGACAACATGTGTGCTGCAAGCTAAGCACACCCATTACAGCCGAGCCTGCCGAACCAACCGACACTAGACCGGCCAAGAGGTTAGGCCCCAAAAGGCCCGGGCCCGGGCCGACCTATTTTCGGACCGTCTTCGAACAGATAATCTTCATTTACATCGCCGCAGCCGATCGCACAGTTCCCACACGCCGTCTTGCGTATTGTGCAATGGCAACACGTGGTGCGTGTCGCGATTACTTGTACAGCGCTCCTCAGACGCTCCGCGGTCGCAGCCATTATCGGTGCATTTCAAGGCGGTGATTACGTTTTTAAGCATCACCTTCATCGTTTTATTTGCCGCCACACAGGCAGCGCGGGCTAAATATAGTATACGAGATACTTGATATGCTAAAAGCTCTCGAAGGATCGACACACCCGTCCAAAAATTCTTATTCGTGAATCATCATCACTAATGGAATAAGAATAATCTATTTTTCCCCTTTTATTAATAGCATTCTACTTCGTATATCTAAAATTATACGAAGTGGCGTCAAGCATTTGCATATTTTGTGTAACCTCTCTCGCGATCAGTTGGGAACAAATAAGCATTTTGACCTTGACAAAATACAAAAAAACAACATTTAAATACGCTTGCAACCTCTCGAAAAACAGGTTCACAAAACCGAGAGCCGTGGTCGAAATCGGTGACAAAATCCGCTAATCACCTGCCGGAGGCTCTTCACTACCTCATCATCTATGCCAACCTTGCCAATCGCGATTTCGATGGCTGATGCCGCGTGATGCTCACAAATCCACTAATTTGCATGTTCGCGCGTAAAATTGCCCAAACCACGCGATACGATGTCGCCTCTCGAGGTATACTGTAAACACCCTCACGCCATAAATAGCATAATCCCGGACGGGAATGAATGAAACACAACGTCGGCATCCGCACCGTCCGCGGGGCCGTCAAGTCTGATGCATCCGCTGAAATGGCAACGGACTGGACTTCGCAGCCAGAGAGACCGCAGTGCCCACAGTGGTATGTTTACGCCACCTCTCTTATGGCAACAAATATTACGAACCCAAACAGGCAAACATTAACCCCGCCGACTGACGCGGTCGACCGGTCGATGTTGATGCTTCCGGCCAGTAATCCGAGCTAATGTTGACGAATGGTTGACTTTTCTGGTAACTGTGAAACAAATGGCAACGGTACAACCATGAAATGAATCTTCCGGGTACAATGCCGGGTTTGGAATGGTGATGTTTTCATGGCTCTAAACAACAGTTATTTTACATAATAAAATAATTAAATAGAAAACAAACGAAAAATATCCTATCAGTTGACACCAATTAGTGATTTATTCAGAACCATTTGAATTTACATATAATAATAATAAAAAGAGTTTTTATACATTCGCAAATCATATGAAAATGAGATAAACCACAGAAAGTTATACTGTATTTGTTTTATGTTCTAATGTTCATTTATTTGTTAGCATTTAAATAACACAAACGTGGCAAGAATAAACATCAGATGCCGCCAAAGGTTCAAGCGACGTTTCAATCAAATTTGTTCTCCCTTATCCCTTAACCATACCGAACTCTTAGTAACCGAAATTCGTTTCCCATCGCCTGCTACGAATGTTCGACGAACTAAAATGGAAATGAAAACCACGAACAAAACTCCGGAAAACTAAAACTGCTGACAGCGGTCAAGTGGCGAACGAACCGAACCGAATTTGAATCGTCACTTACTTGGGTTCGGACAAATTTAATTAACACCCAAAATTCCACCAAAACCACCTGCAATTTCTGGCACATTCTGCGAAATAGCTTTGGTCTAAAATTTGCTGATGCAGACCTGCAGCCTGCGGCTTGGATGGAAATTGGCACAGCACTAGTTACCCAACCGGCGACATTATTGTAAAACGGCGCTTTGGTGACTTCTTGGCTCAAACAACCTTGTGAAATTCGCGCCACGCTTGAGTAATGATAATTTGTGTGTCGTGCAATAAAGTAGATTTTGGGTTCGAATAATTATTTTCCGTCACGAAAATACACGAAGGCTCGATTTCTCGTCCTGCGCCGGAAATTTGCAACCCCTTCTTCCAAACGAAGCGTGTTTTTCTTTCACAAAATCACGCTTAAAAAAACGACAAAAAATAGAATAACCTACCAACAACACCTTTTTTTCCGAAATGCGAATTATGGAACGTTCCTGCTTTCGCCCCGACACGGTGAACCAGTAACAGCCGACGCTGATCGGCTTCTGTTGAGCCAAAACAAAATGAGGAAATGAAATGAAATTTAATTTACTATCCTTCATTGTGAGGATTCACCGGGCACCGGATGCGGTTACTTATTTATTCTTCTTACCGGAACAGAAGACGCCAAACCGATCGGTTGCAATTCTTCCGTAGCGAAGGGTTGGAAAAACTTCGCCACACCAAAAGGGGCCAATAAAATATTATACCTTCCGTATCTTGCGATGGAAAGTTGTGAAGGGAAAACCATAAAGCTACCGTTATAAAGTTATCACAAGAGTATGAAATCGATTGCAGCCACCGTGGAGCAGCCCGTTTTCTGCAGTTTGTAACGCCATTTGGCTTTTGCCGCTCTAATTAACACAATCGGCCCCACCCCCCCCAGGACTCGTTCCTCCGTGCCGAACCCACCGAAGGCCGCGGAGAATCGAAAAGTCCAATCCGTGAACTCGCTGAGCTGGGCGCTGCTATCGTGTTTCTTTTCGAACAAATTTTCCAATTGAACCCGAAGGGGAGTGCAGTCTTGCTGGACACAAAAATTCTGCCAATCTCGAGCATTTCTTTGCAGCATCGGAAACACTCTGGGAGTAGAATGAATTCTTTTTTTGATGCTATTCACTCACTCGGAAAACGCTCACGGAAACGCGGCAATAGGGAACAAAAGAAGCACAATAAAATAAGAAAAAGTTGTGTTACGGGCAATACAAAAAGCACGGAGCTGACAATAACAAAGGTACTAAATAATCCTTACCAAACGGCTTAACCGTGGGGAAAGCGTGGATGGGTTCCGCTTCACAATGTCTTCAGGACAAAACCCAAGCGTCCCAAGCCAAAACGAAGTCGCAATTCGTCGCAATGGGAGAAAAAAGAGTGCGACCGAAAGTCGCTGTAAATCCGCCAAAAAGTGAAACCTCGTAAGGAATGTAATTTGTTTCCACCATGTCCGTTGCAACTGGCAGACCTAGTAAAAAAGACCGGTCATGGTTCAGCTTCAGTCGCAGCTCACTGGAGCGGAAGTCGGTGGCACGTCACACCGTAAACGTGCCGTATCCTTGACGATACGAGAGCAACGAGTCACACCGCGAGGCTCGTTCTTCCATTGTGAAGCATCAATGGGTTCCAACCAGAATATAGACCGCAGACTTCACTGCACACAATAGCTGAATAAGGACAGTGACGCGAACTATCAATCCGAACGCGGGCGGTTTTGCGAATCGCGGCGTTTGAGGTGGGCGGCAAAGTTTACGACACGTCAATCAAACCTCGGCCTAGAACGACGCCGGTGTTGCACGGGAGGCCACCCCCCCCCACCTAGTTGAGCACTCGCCAGATGAGTTTTACTTTCTTTTGACCCCCCCCGCACTCGCTAGTGCTGCGTGGAATTCCGGAATTCCCCGAGGAGAAATTCCAATCATAGTGGTTCCATACGGGTTTCATTTTTGTGATTCCGCTAAAATGAGTTCAACTCCAATCCGAACTGGAATCCGTCGAAGCGGAAAGCGGATGCGCAGTGAAACTTTCTGGCGAACAAACGCGTGAAGCACTTCCGTTTACCGAGTGATTGTGTGGATTGAAGATGCATTACATGACGCGGAGTTTGCGGTAGTTGAGGAATTTTCGGGTTTGCCCTGGAACATCTGACGCACTGCACTGAATCGATAGTTCGTCCCTATCTTGGGCATCTGTGAGAGAAAGGATTATTTGGGAATTGTTGATTGTTATTTACTCCTATCGAAGATCCTTCACTGACTAGACTCAATATCCATTCTTCTCGACCAACAGGCAAGTCTTGGCGGGGCGCAGCTGTTCGGTAGCGGCCAGAATGCGGTGGCCCCGTCGGGCCGGAATGTCCTACGGCAAGGCGATCGCCAGCCGCAACACGATCACACGCACATCGAGACGATCGATGTCAAGTGTGACCAACGGAGCGGAATGCTCGTGACGGTGCAATTCGAAGACGACTTCCAGGGGGTCATCTACAGTCAGGGCTACCACAACGACCCGAAGTGTCGCTACGTCCAGGCGAACCAGGGTGGCCGACAGTTCACCTTCACGGTGCCATACGCTGGGTGCGGCAGCAAGCCGTCGTGCGCCGTGTGCGCCTCGGTCGACAACGTGCTCGTCATCCAGACGGACGACGAAGTGCAGGAGGCCTGGGACACGGCCCGCCGCATCTCGTGCAGCCAGAGCGAGCAGCAGCAGAACACCATCATCTTCAAGCCGTTCGTCGTCGACCAGCTGGAGGTGATCAATGTGCCGACGTCGACCGGCGGTGTCGACTGCTGGATGGACATACAGCGCGGCACCTTCCCGCGGATCGAGCCCATTCCGAGCATCATCAAGATTGGCGAAGCGCTCAGTGTGACATCAGCTCCAGTGTGTTATCCTGGATCAACGGATCCTCGGTGTCCGCAAACTCCCAGACCTACCACTCAGCCTCCACTGCGTTGCTTCCCCGGATCAACGGATCTACGCTGTCCAACAACTGCACGTCCGACGACGACAACACGTAACCCCTGCTATCCCGGTTCTCCGGATCCGGCGTGCCCTAGACCATTCGTCACGACGACGCCCTCTCCGTGCTATCCCGGCTCACCAGATCCCAACTGCCCGCAGCCTTATCGACCCACTAGCACCAATCCTCCTGCTACTTATCTACCACCGTTCCCAGCCACGGCCAATGCACGCCCCGCTCGGCATCTTAGTCCAGAAACGCTCAACGACATAAACGCCTTGGCCGACTTGAAAGATCCGGCTGCCGTCGTAGCTGAAACTGCGTCCAGCGCGGGTGCCGCGGACTCCGCAAACGCAAACGAATCACGACCGAAACGAGACGCCAGCCTAGCAAACGAACTGGACGGAGAGCTGACGAAGGAAATCATCTCGATCACCCTCAACATCAAGGGTTACCAGTTTGCTGCCGATCCGTGAGCTTCGGCACGGACGGGGACCGGGACCGGGACCGGGACCAGGACACCGGCCAGTGTAAAACGCGAATAATACTCATTTGAGAAGAGGAAGGCCATCGCAAGGATGCCGGACCCACAATATTCATTAGTGTGTAGTCGAACGTAGTCGAAATTCGAAAATCACTCACCATAAAAGTGCCTACCAGTTAGAGATAGACGTAATGCTCGCTGTAAATAAAGTCAATAAAATGTCCACCAGATTCGACGGGTGGAGAAAGTTAAACAAATCGTTTACTATCTCATTTGTATTTTTCCTTAAAGAAGTACACTCCATTATCATCTACGGAATCATTTATCAAACACATTCTGCACCAGCGCCATGTGCTGTTGCTGCAAGAACTGCATCATCAGCTCGTCGACGTCGTCGTTGCTGCGCCCAATCTGCTGGCGTATGATCTGTTTGAAGTCCTCCTTCACACCCTTGTCGGCGCCCCGCGTACCGATGCGTCGCGCGCCCGTAGCAAGGCTCTGCTGCGGCATGGCCAGCTCGAGCTTCACGTCTGGCGAGTGTGTCCACAGGTGCATAAACTCCTCGATGATCTCCGCGTTGACGATGTAGCTCGTGAAGAGAAGGTAAGAAAACTGGCGTCGGCTTTTGATGATTTCGAAGATTATCTCCACCGTGGTCGATTCGTGTGGCCAGTTCAGTTGAGACAGGACCAGCAGGTTGCCCAGCACCGAATGGCTACACTCGGGATCAACCAGATTCGGTTTGAGCACAGCGATCAGCGTTTGCACAAGATAGTGCAGAATGGCACGCTTGGTGAGTGGAATCAGCATAAGGACGCGAGCCGCTTGCGAGTGCGAAACGGCACTCTCGAGGTAAGAGCCACCGAGCGGTGCCAGCGGCAGGTGCTTCAGGATGGTACCGATCTGTTCGAACAGGTGCACTGAGATCGGACCTTGGGCCAAGGTGAGTGCAAACTGACGGACCGCTTTCTCCAGCGAGCCCATCGACACCATGTTCGGTGACTGTAGCAGAGTGGCCGTTTCGTCGTGCTGCCCCACGCACACGTACAGGTCGATGAGAAACTTCTGTACCCATCCCGAAAGCTGCGGCAGACAGAGAATGAGCTGCGCAAAGTCACTCTTCATGCGCTCGTTCGAGTGCAGTAACTGCCAGCAACTGTGACACGCAATCAGGCAGTTCGGTGCATCCGCGTTGACGGGGGTTGTGACGAGAATGTGCGGTATCTCGAGCACACCCTCGAGGGCGTGGCGCTTCCGGTCTGGCAGCACGGGCACATCCTTGAGCGCTTCGACCAGAATAACTTCCGTTTCGGCCGTTCCATCCTTTGAGCGGAGCCGCGAATGACCAATGTACTCCTGTAGCGCCAGCACAAAGACAACCGTCGCACAGAACAGGATCTGTTTGCTTTCCGTCGACCCGAACGGGTCGAGCTTGTAGATGTGGATGATCTTCTGCCAGTACACGTCCTTGCTCCAGCTCTTCTTGTACAGCACGAACGGTTCCCACTTGAGCATCTTGCCGCAAAAGTCGAGGATGTCGAAGATCTTCTTCCAACAGTCGGCCGCCGATCGGCTACGGTCGTCACACTCCGTTCCGAGCATCTGGCTGAGGTAGTACTCGAAGCATACGGCCATCAGTCGGTGAACGTGCTTCGGCGCTAGGTCCGGCACCCGGTTGTACACGAGGGGAATTGCCTCGTTAAACAGCATCTCCTTGAAGCTCGGCATCGCCACGTTCTGTATCAACGTTTCCAGCAGTCGCGGCTGTGAACCGAAACGGAAATGAGTGCCTTCCGCGCGATACAAGCACCCCGGCACTTACCGCGTGGGTAGAAATGGCTTGTGGGAATCGCTTTAACAGTAGTAGAATCAACCGACAGTGGTCCAGATTGTTGTTCGAGTGAGCCGCCGTCAGCAGCAGGATCTGGTGTTGGACCTCGTACGAAATGTACTGGAACATCTTCACGTAAAACTCCTGCTCCGATGTGGCACATCCTTCCGGGATGCGCAGGGCGTTCGTCATGAGAGAGATTTCGTTCAACAAATTCGACGGCGTCTGGTGGGCACCGTGAAACGTCATCACGCTGCAGAAAAGAATCGACCCAAAGTTTGATCGGAAGGGCGGAGGTACGGCGGGAACGCCCCTACTTACATGTAGCTCAGACACTTGGCCGCTTCCTCAAAGTTGTTTGCATTTTTTTCGATCTCGTACGCCTCAAACTGTAAACGGGAAACAGCAAACAACACGGGTTTAGTGATGATACGGGACCGGAACGGCAAAAACGGAGCTCCGATTACCTGCACCCCGAAATCGTTTGGGAACAGTGTTTTAGCCGCAATAATCCACGCTTTGGCTTTGTACGGGTCGCTGGATTCTTTCGCGCGTGCGATGAGATACTTTTCGTTCGATAAAACGTCCATTCTCGCGCCGGTTATCTGAAGCGCCTGGAAAAAAAACACCAAAAAGTACGTGTTGCGGCAAACCCAAACAAACAAAACGGTGTGACAGTTCGATTTAGTTTTTTTTTAGTGGCGATGGCTGCGTACGTGCACAGTGGTTTAATAATGCACCTGGAAATGGTAAAAATTTAAATATCTCAGGGGCTCAGAAAAAGGAGAAAACGTTTTCGTAGTGTCATTCTGATCCATTCATCAAGCATTTGAATAAGGAGTTTCATTCTGAAAAGGACACATTGTTGAGCACACGGGCGCATTTAAAAATAAATGTATTGTTTAAATTTTAAGGTTAAAACTTTCACTTAAAAAGTATGCAGCCGTAATTGCATTCAACAAAGTATGCAGCCAAAACGATCTGTCAAAAAAAACGAAGAACTGGACACTCGGTTAGGTTTGAAAATTCAAAGTCAGCTGCCAAAGTCAGCTAGATTCAGAAACTGAGAAACAGAAAAACAGAGAAAGAGTTGAATTTTAAACATTGAAGCGGTTGTTTGTTTCCTTTCTATCGATTCTTTCGAGAGAGCGGACGCGCCGCTGACGTATTTTCCAATTAAAAACCGTTCGATTTTGGGTTTGTTGAATCAGCAGCTGCGGGTTGTGCTGTGATTTTCGATCGCCGATCGTCGTAAGTGACCCTGCACACCGTACGATCGCGATCAGATCAGTGAAAGGCGGTTTGAGTAATAAAACGAAAGCGAAAGTGGCCAGAAGTGTTGTGCGTGTGTCGTGTGTGTGTCGTGTGTGCTTAGCCCTTTCACCGCGTTCTCTTTAGAAGAGAAAGATAGGGAGAGAGGGAGAAATTACGCCATCGGTAGCGCGGTTTTTGGCGGGTGGAGAGTTCAACAAACTCTTTAAAGTGCCATTCGTATCCCCGGCAAGCGCCATCGCTCGGCGGACGGATTCATATTTGTAGATCGGTGCGATTCGGAATATAATTTTGTTGAAAATTTGTATTTATAAACTTCACACGTCATCGTGTGACAACGGTGATTAGAGAAATATTTTTTCATCAGACGCCATTCCGCGCCGATCGCAGCGTGCTGTGCTTCGATTTGCCCAAGTTTGCGTTTCTGTCCCTCAACGGTGTATTAAAAGGCAATAGTTTTATCCCGTTAATCGTTGGTTTGCGTTGTTACGAGCGTTCGAAGAAGACGTCCGCACTACCGCACGAAGATTCTAGTCCGGCCAGCAAGAAAACCAGACATCCCGCCAGAGAGAAACCTGCAGAGCGAAGTGAAAAACCGGTTTGCGATCGTCGCCGCACCGTGAAGGTCCCTTCGTGATCATTCCCGTTGGGTGCCCCGTTCCAAAACATCGAACCACACAGCGTCTCTAAACCCTTGAACGCGAATCTGAAGACCGCGGACACGACACAATCACACACATTTCATGGTGCTTATGCTCAGCACCAGGCAGGCAGCATAAGTCATCAGTAACGATAGACGCGCGCAACAATAGTCCATAAAATCTTACGATTTTCTGTCCTTTCCAAGGTTCAACAGGTCGTACGAAAACAGAATCCATAAATGTTTGCTTCCGGAGTGGATATGAAGCCGCAAGATTCGTAAAAGTTCACAGTGTAGTGAAGGAAAAAGAAAGGAGTTCGGATTTAACAAACTTCCGGAAGTGATCCAAACACAAGCAGTGATCAGTTGAAGAAAGCATTCTTTGGCAAGGAGCTTCACCTACGACCACCTATACTTCAGCTAGAACGGATACAATCCTGCGAAAACTGTTTCGAGGTCACTGCGGAGTTGGCCAACGAATTGGAACGTGTTTAAAGGTACGTTTTATTAGACCATCAAGTTACCATTGATATTACGACAAACGTACAAAGTACGACAAATACTAGCCTACTGGGTTGGCACTCAATAATATTTGTAATAAATCAAAAACATATTATAAACCATTCCGAGAACTGATCAGCAAATCGAACTCAGTGGCCGATGACGATATCCTCAATACGGTTTATGGCATCACTTCCGGCGCGGTACACAGCACAAAGCAGACCGCGATCGTGACTCTCGATCTGTGCCACCATTTTCGACTTCTAGTTGACGAATATTTTCTTCCGATTTTAGTTCGCCGCGATTGGCCTGATTCATTGAACGATTACATGAGCGGTTGTTACTGCTGCCCGGGGATGGTGAATCATATTCACCTCTTGTGTTTTTCTTTTCGGAGCACCGCCGAAGACCGGGTCGGGTCCCATTGCGTTATCCACCACACGCGGCGGATGAAAGTTCCCAGCAAACGCCATAAAACATTAATTTACATTTTAATGTATGCACCCTTTGCCGCAGAAACGTCTCTCCGGGCTTTTCCTTCATCTTTCGAAGGCAACGAGTGCGCCACGGTCAGCGATGACGACGACGACGACCGCGCACAGAACACCTACAACACAACAGACAGACAGAGGAAACGAAGAATACAATCCCTGTCCAACGTGCCTGAAGAAGAAAAAAAAATGTGGGGAAACAAATCAAAAGGCGCCCGGTGTGGTGCGCTAAACGCGCGCCAAACAAAAACACAACCCGTTTTCTTTGGGGGACGAAAAACGAAGCCCACAACAACTGGTGGTGGGTCCAGTTTTTATTTCCAGCCTTTTGCAAACGACACGCAGGCGGAGGTGTGACGCGACGTTCCACTGCAACATAATTGGCCGGCGCTGCCTATTGTTTAAGCTGGTCGAGCTGGTTGCCCTCGGCGGCGGTGCGATAACGGTGTCGTCGTCGTGTCCGTAAGGAGGCTGAATCACTTACCCCCAGACGGTCGTCTCTCTGGTGGTCGAGACAAGAAAATGATGCTTTTTTGTTGCCCTTTTCGGTGCTTATTTGCTTAATGTTGCTCCTATTGTGCTGCTTGGTGCAGATTATTACACTCGTTCGAGATTGTGAACACATTCTCGAAAGCCTTTCGTTTATTACACAGCCTCAGGTCGGTGGCTGTAGCCGAACTGGACATGATGGAAAACATCATTTTCGATAATCATTCTGGCAGAACTCGCTGCCGGAACGTTCTGACGCGCCGAAGCAAGTGAAATTGCCCAAAATTATACGTACGCCTTGCGTCGGTAGAATAGAATAGAATCCACCCGATCCGTCGTACCGTGAAGATCTAGCGGTTCTGCCCGGTGTTCTGCGCGAGTTGGTTCAAAAACATTAGCACGAGAACATTAGCCAAGGGAGAGGCATGGGCGGGTACGCAGTGATCGCGTACGGATCTAATCTGCGATCAAATAAACGGATTGCCAGCACTGCGGGCCCGAGGGAGGACCCTATCTAAGATCGAAACTCACGGTCCCCGCACTGAAATGACCTGCCATTATTCGTCGAAAGAGTGCGGCGGCGAGAGAGAGAGAGAGAGAGAGAGAGAGAGAGAGACGGAGGCCTCGCTCGATGCCGTTCAAATAATTGCCCCAGCAACGACGGAGTGAAACGGGATAACCGGCCAAAAAAATCCATCCTTGTGCTGCTTGCTCAGCTTTCGGCGGGGTATTATTGCAAGATAATGCGATGCGAGCTGGTACCGGCCGGTGGTAACATAATCGCGGTACGTCATCGTCCGTGGGTTGTTCCGTTACTCCACCGATCGACCGAGAACGAGACACACCAACTCTGGAACCGAAATCCTATACCACCACCCATCGGAGCCGTTCTTGCCAAAGGCACGGTGTGCGCGGTTTAATGGCCACAATGCCCGCTAAGTATCGGTTCTTTCGGGTATGGTCTTGACCATGGGGCATGGGATCCTCCATCGAACGAAACCACTCACAAGTGGCTACAAAATAGTAGCAGTAACCTGACGGAATGACCGATGATCCCCAATTGGTTCTAATGACGGTCACTTAATCGCGGTCTAAACCCCCCCTGAAGTTGGTCCACCGTAGCAAGGTTTAACATTTCCTACCCAAAAGGTGTCCAAGCTCCCGAAACCAAGGTTCTCGGACCAGTCACCGGCGGTTATGTTCCGTCTCGCGTCGACTTGTCTCTCGCCACTGTGCATCATTAGCATCCGGAGTGCCGGACACCAGACCGATCGTACACGATCGGTCTAACTTTATGTGTCGCGTTCTTCGCGGACAGCCTTTCACCCAGTTCCACTCACCATCCGGTGATCATCCGTCACTAATCTAGCCACAAACGCTCGTGCCGCACCCAAAGTGGCACGGAACAAGCCACACGCCGAGTGGCTTCGTCTTCGGAGCAGCATACCGCGGCTGTCACATTACTAAACTTATGCGCCACACATGCGGCGAGCGCGCCTCCCCGCAGAGCGATCGACGCTGATGGTGATGATGATAAAAACAGACACGAAGGCACGTAACGTAACGTGACAAAATTAATGGTTTCCGCTGTCGATTCGTCGCCGTCGTCGGCGTGTGCCCTCGAGGACTTCACGAGTGGTGGGGCTGTCGAAAACAAAACGCGCGTTAATCTTGCCCCAAAATGGTACCCGGTGCGCCGATAGGATTATTGGTCCGCACACAGGGTGTGCCACAAAATGAAGTGGTCAATCCCGCCCCAACCTTTCGCTTAAGAACGGCCATCTTCGAGTAGAGCTCCAGAAATCTGTACCCGCCACCGCGTGACCCCACGCTGTATTGCGGCGGCGCAAGAAACGATCGGTTCCATTATAACTTCTTAACGGCTTTCACGCGTCGCGGCGTGGTGCCCTCCGCCGCTCCGCTATCTTCCACGTGTCTGCGGCTTCACGCGGCCAGCGGCCACTAATTTGGATCACCGCCGCCGGGTCCAGACTGTTAATGTGAAGTTTAGTGAGTCTCGTCGAGCGTCGAAATCCCTCGGAGAGTACTGAGAGATAGAATTTCCAAATATAAACACACTACAAACTCCCTTCGCGGTGTTCCGTACGAAGGACGCCCCCTACGTACGCATCGGCTCATGGTTCTCTCGAGGCCAACCGCTTCTATCGAGGCATTGGAAGCCCCGACTTCTTAAGATGTGCTCTTTTAGGGGATCTTTGGTCTTGGATATGGCGCACTTTCATGTTGATTCTTGCGCGATCGTGGGGTCTGCAAGACGATGACTAATCTATTTCGGTTAATGATGTTTAAATTGGGGAGCGATAAAATTTGGAAGCAATCGTAGCATTTTACTATCCATTTTGTAGTACACTAAACTGCATGTCTGTTCCACTTTCCTAAACCATGTTGCCACGGGCTCGCAATCCGCTTGCATTCCTCCGTCACTTTCGCTCATCCGGTTCATCCGGTAACCAACCAACAAAACGACGGTTGCTAAATCATAAATCATCCCGCTAGCTGCGAGCGTACAGCTTCTTGGGGGGACATTGTAACAAACGATGCCCGAGGAGAAACAACATTGCCCGGCGGCGGCGGCGGGTGTGCCGCCGGTCATTAGGAGAAAGTTGTCTCCACGGGCAAATCGAAAAACAAAACAATTCGAGTGGTTGGGAAAGAAACAACTCTCCGAAGTGGCAGATGCAGCGTCCAACGACCCGCCATCAGTTCCATGTTGAGGTCATTCTGCAGACTTTGTTGCAATTTCTGGTGCGTGAGGCAATCGGTGGTGTGTGGGTCTTAATGTGGCCAAATTGACTCTCTTTTTGAGCTCACAACTCGATTATGTTTGATCGAAAATTATGCACTTCGCCCCTAAACGCCTGCGCCTGCGAGACGGAAGAAACGGCAAAATGGTGCCAAAATAATTTACCTTCAATTTTGGACACACCTCTCCGTCGTCGGTGCGCGAATAATCCTCGGCTAAGCGGTTCGTGATGGGTGTGTTTAAGTCCGCGCCGAAATTGAGCGAGATGCGCTTTCAGTTTCGTCATACACATCCACTTCCGAGATCACGATAACGCTCGATCATCGCACATAAAATTCGGTGTTCGGTGCGTGGTGTGTTGGAAAATGAATATCGAAATTACTACACCGAAAAAGGAAAGGCTAATCGAAAGGCCGAAAATCGTGTCAGCCGAGCCGCGCCACGCCACTGCAATTGTGGCAAAAATGGTGTGAAGGCTCATCGATCGCGAAAGGGTTTTTCGCTTCGCTTCGCTCGATCGCGTTACTTCATCTGCCCTGTGCACACTTTATGCTGCTATCAATTTTATCTTACATAAATCGCACCGTCTCTATTCTCCGGTTGGGTGTTGTTGTCTGTTCGGTTCGGAATTAGATAATCAAGCGGACAAAAGGGTGTTCCCGGGTCGCGAACCTTTTCATGAAAAGCATAAAGTCACTCTCTCTCTCTGTTTTCAGTTATTTCGGTGAAAGAATTCGTGCCCGATGATCCCGACACAAGCTGGGACCGAATGCTGGGTCGTCATCAATTGTGTACTCCGCTTTTTCTTACCTTGAACCGGGAATGAACCAATCACCCCCTGATAGGGCGTCGCTGCGAAAGTCCCGAGCCGAGCCGAGAGAAATCATCGCGCTCTCCACGCATCTTATTACGTGATCGCCTTCGCCACGGTGACTCAACATACTGTCGGTGACTGTCGTCGCGGTTGATGACCTCAATTTGAACCTGATGCGACGGGAACGGCTAGCTGACTGGCTGGCTGGGGGGGTAATGCGCTGATTAGTGACCACAGCCAGACCGGTTGTCGTTCCGGGCTCAGTGGAACCGGGAACCAGTGGGAACGGCCGCCGTTCGATTGGTTGCGTACGCAAACATGGTGATAATTAGATTCCTCGTGGCTCCGCTAATTACAATCTACCGGACCGATCGGTGTACGCAACGTGGAAGAAATTAGACAATCCGCCCCGGACCGTGCTCCCCGATATGGGATGGCCACCAAAAGTGGAGATTCTGCCGATTCCGATCAGCTAAGATCAGCTTCTGCATAAAATTACGTGCGCCCATTGAATGCTAAACAGGGCCCGATCTTAACGCTTCAGCGTCACGCAAAGTTCAAGGATGTCCGGACTGCGGGGATCCCCACTGTCCGGTGTGAGACAGCTCTGTCCAGCATTCGGAAGTCGTCTGAAGAATACACCCTCAAGAAACCTCGAATCTAATTAATTAACTTTGGCAAATTGAAGGTTGTTTCCTGTTAGTCTTTCAGCCACCCCGAAAGATTCGTTTCTGTGTGCTTTTTGGGGATTTTTCAGTATCCGTCGAATCATCCGCCAAGATCGGCAACCTACTTCGCGCGCACGACCAAAGATCTGTGGTTAGCGCCTGCGTGTGTGCGTCGAACCCCACCCGACGAAGCATCCGCACCAGTTTACGGTCGATCGATTTCGAGTTTCGAGTTCGACTTCGAAACGGAACTGATTAAGAACACAGCGCTCGAGTGGGTAGGGCTCACGCCGGGAGCTTCATAAATTACCGCTAGACGCAAGTCAGAAGAGAAACATGTTCCAGCGCCGCGCGTCCGTCCGGAGCGTAACGGTTCTAAAAATGGAGTCTCAAAGGGGGCGCTGTATTTAAAACAAATCTATTGACTCCTGATTCAGACAGGTTTTGGGATGCCGTCCGTTTTAGTACACTCTACCTGTGTTGGAAATCTGATCCACATGCTCACGGAGACGAAGAAAAACGGAATCCCCGCGGGGTGATGAGTCAAGCCGCAAAGAAAGCCCCTGTCAGTGTCAGGAATCAGGGCCAAGGCAGGATGACGAACTCACAGCAGCGGGACAGCACAACCAAGCGCTGGATGTGATAATGTTTCCTTTGTCAGCTGACAGCTCTGCGTGACAGCTGAGCGTGTCTCAAGTCGGTGTGCGATTTCAATTAATTATTGGCCACCCATTCGGAACTTCCGATTTGCCGGTCCGCTAGACGATGACGGTGCCCCAGCAGCCGCGTCATTACAGAGTGTGAAGAAAATAAGATGAGGATTCTCCCGGCTTCAACCACATTCTGGACAAAGAATAACGCGAACCGATCTTCTGATTCATCGCGCAGAATTCTTAGCACGAAGCACCAAATTAGAACCCATTCACGGCTTTCGCGCTGAATGACGACTCACGGGACTTCATTTGTAACTCTCCACGTCAAGCCTTGTTCTCCAGATCTTCACGAGTCCAACCTTCCACAAACTGAATTTGGGATCACCGCCATTGCATCTGTACCCGTGGCAAGGCTGATGCCGGTGTTCTGCATAAACACCATCCATCTTGGCGACACCCTTGGAACCAGACAGTGGGTCTGCGCCTGGCAGTCGGTCGAGCCATAACAAATTCCGGCGATCACACGCCGGTCCATGCCACGGGCGGCGGGTAACGGTGCAACCAGCCAACCTTTGGCGATCTTTGTCCGATCTTGGTAGCCTTTTTGGTCGGCACATGAACAAGCATGAAAGCAATGGCCAAGAATAAATCTCACGACTCTCGGGGCTCTCGAGGCCAGGAAAGCGAACCGAACCGAGACAGAGAGAAGCAGAGCTCAGCTTTTAATTGCACTAACGAGGCCAATTTATTTGCTGGGATTCGGTTCTGTCGAGGATCACGGGCGCCTTAAGCATTCAGTTTTTCTGCTCCATCTTGCACCATGATCTATCAAACAGACGAGTTTCCTGAAAAATGGAGTTATCCAAAATAAGACATTTTTAAGCGGCTTAGCATTTTGTTTTATTTTTAAAAATGTTTTACTACCCAAAAAAATAGGAGCGTAACACTTTCTCGGGCATCGGAAGCTTGGGCAGTGTGTTTTGCGGCTCCACATACCGCGGTCCGGAGCAACATTCCCAACGGCTTCCCACGTGCCACTGTTACTAATACCCGCCGCCGCCCCGCACGGCAGCGGCAGCAAAATGGTTGAAATTAATACGATTGTTGCGCTCGTAAATTGATGTAAATCCATTTAGCTTGTTAACGCGAGCCGCCACCACCCCACCACCGAGCGCCGCGGGATGCGCCGAGAGAAGAAACTATACCACGGCGAAATGCTTCGATCGCGCGAAGTGAAAGTATGCCCATTTGACGGTCGGCCCCCCGCGGACATCTTGTGCCAGGCGAGTGCCTGTAACGTCGTCGTCCAGTCGCAGTCTATGGTCCAGTTTATGACCCCTCCCCCCGTAAATGTGTGCCCGCAGTTTCTACTCACTTTGCGCGCACTCCGCGCACTAATCTCTCCAGTCACCGGATGGCGGGTTTTGATCCTCTCATGGTCAATAACAATTTTAGTGGTCGGTTCATTAATTAATAGAAAGTGACAATATATTCATAAAAAGCACCACCTCCCGAATCGGGGAGGGTATTCCGAAAATGTGATCAAATTTAGGTGCTCCCCACTAGCCTCCTGCGGCTACACAATCGAGATCGGATCGATTTAAATGTATCAAATGACCGGCGCGTCAATCTTCTCGTCGGTCAAACTGGTTCGTTGCGGTTCAGATGATGAACTTCCGTTCCTCGACATAAAAGGCTGGGCTTCCGTTGGACAGTGTGAGGTGAACCGCGTAAAAATACAGAAAGCATGACCAACGCGCAACGCACACGTGCGTGCGCCATGCTAATCCTCGGTGGGTTGTTGTGGCGTTAACGACTCGGAGTCTGGCTGGCGGCTATGCGGTGTTTGTTGTGTGAGAATCGTGGAATTACATACACACCGAGGCCGGGTGGTACAATGACCCCCCCCTGGCACTAGTCAGAGGCAGAGGGACAGAAGTGACCACGATCGTCACGATCATTGGGCGGCGGCGTCACTTTTATGTGTGCTCGGAAGGGAGTTTTCTTGCATTTTTAATGCACCCACTAATTCCGCCTAATGCGCCACGAAATTAGGGAGAAAGATCACTCCCGTGTTACGGTAATAGCGGTCCATAAACGTTCATAGGTTACAACGGGGAACCGCTTTGAAGTGTTGACCACACGAGCATTCGGCGGGCACAGATTGACCGATTGCCAATCTGCGGCCATAATGCGCCCGGCCCTTAGAAAGATGAGGAAGACATTTCGGTACACTTTAATGCGAGACCTGTTTCTGTTTTACGTCCTGCTCCTTTAATGGTCAAAAGAGGAAGTTCACGCAAGGTATTTTTGTGGCATTTGCAAGGTCCGAACTGAGCAGTAATTAAATTGAAGCCGCTTTCCGGCAGTCACGAAATCCGGCCAGTCAAACTCTTTGTCAGTCTGTGAGCGGTGTCATTGAACACACACACACGAGAAGTTCGATCGGTTGGCTCCTCTGGTTCCGGAAGGTCTCGTGCAACACCTTGTGCGGTACGTAACGGATGCTGGGAACTTCCCGGGGGGGACTTTGCGACGGCACACGCGAAGCAGACGATCGTTTTCAGCGCGCCGGGTTGGGTATGCCGGCCATCGGGTGGACACCGAACAGAGGTCATAGTGTTGCTGCCGTTGGAAGGTTGAAGGACGACCACCTTTTTTCCCAGATCCTCGCTCCTCGCTTGCGTTGGCCGTTCTTCTTGATGCAGAATGGTGAATCATGTTGCGGTTACTGCCTTTGTTAGTTTGTTGCTTGGTTTGGCATTTTTTAAACCAATTTTAATACATTAGCTGCTCTCTAATTGCTGAATAACTCACTTCAATAGTAATCTTAATTCCAAATTATAGTTTTATTGCTCTGGCTATGTGTAACTGTTTTGCTGCTTTTAAAACTCTGTAAATCACGAAAACACTTTCAACTGGCCCCCTGCAATGGAGCTGGCAATCTTGCCCCCGCCACATTCAGTCCTTGGTCCAGTCCAGACGCACGTCTGTCGCCCGGCTATCTCTTCCCGCCAGACAGCTTTATGGCTGCAGTGTGAGCTCAGAGAAATATATGCGAGGACCTGAAAATGGGACAACCGCGGGCCGTCGTACCGGGTTCTCCGGGTGTTCGGATTTGTCACGGCATCATGGAGGTCACACCAGCCAGCACCAGGTTGACTGATGTGTCTGCTACCGTAAAACGTGATTTCACCGACAGTAGCCCACATGCTGCCCACCACAACAAGACACATCACCGAGCCACGCGGCTACCTCCTTTCACTTTCCGGACCGAAGCTTCCGGCGAGCAGAAAGACGCGAGCCCCAAAACATGAGAACTAAAGCCTCCCGCAGAGCAGCCGAAACGATCGAGGTTCCGTGATCCGTGAATCACTTTTCGTCCCATTTTGCCCTGGACTTCCGCTGGACTTGTTTTGAAGCTGCAGTCTCGGGAGAAAGAAATGGACTCGCTGATTGAATTATACTACAGACCTAACAACGGTGGGTTGGGTTCGCGCCCGCGCTCCGTTACGAAACGCAATGGGTTCGCGTATTTTTTTTTGTACTCTCTCCGATTGGCTCCGAAGGTTTGGGCCCCTTTGCCCCCCCACTCGTGGTTCGAGAGTTGACTCCGTTTGGTTTTCCTGCTTTCGAGTTCGAGACGTTCGAGTTTTGCCATACATGGGCGCCACTGCTCCGGGCGCATTCCACGTCGATCGGTTCGTTAGACGTTGTTTCCTATCCAGCATCCCAGTTTGGACTAGGGCATCGATTTCACGCCCAAAACAAACGGTCGCCTGTCAGGTACCTCGATGATCAGCACGATCGATGACGTTCGGGGTGCACGTTTTAGGAAAAATCGGACTGTGCGGCCAGCCACTATTATGTCAGTGTCAGTGTCGCTGTTGCCTAACCTCCGAAAACTCCCGCCCGGTGCCCTGTGACAGGAAGTGCTGTCAGCTCCGTAACTGTGACTTCCATTGCCGGGTTAACGAAACACACAAAAAAACTGTGCTGACATCCCGGGTTTCGACCCGGATTTAGTAGTAGTTGGCTGAGCGAGGGAACTGGACCGGACCCCCCTCCGGCACCGGCGGTGGTTTGTCCGTCGACCAATGGTAAGTGAGAATTGTGTGTGAAAATTTTGACTAAATTTTGGTTCCATTGTTTTGGTGCTGGCTGCCCATTCATTGTTTGTTTGAGGAAGTGATTGGCGAAAAATAAATTAATCACTCCCAAAACGGGTTGCGCTTTCCCACGACGTGTTTCTTTGCTGAGTTATGACCCCCCAGGGTGGGTTCCATTTGTTGTCCCATTTCTGGGTTGGGTTAAAAATTAAACAAAACAACCGAACTTCGAATCTTGAACACATCTTCGCTAATGCGCTGTAAAATGTACGAAAGTATCAACTGAACTCTACTTAAGTGGAATTAAAAATAGGCGACATCGGGCGAGTTCGCTAATCAAGCGTGGCGCGTCGGGGAGAAAATTCTGTCTCGGGGGGTCCCCGTTTTTACGATTGGCTGCCACTTTCGAACGTTCTACAAAAATCTTTCCAAACTTTATGGCCTATCGGAGCGTTACTCTTGACGGACACGTGGCCGCGGCTCCCTTTCGAAACCAAAAGTCGGCCGTGAAGCAATATCCGCGCAGCATCCGTCCGTCCAGAGTTTGTTAATCATCGTCGTCCGGGGGATGGGCGCCCCAAACCATCAGCTCGCGATCGATCGCGGGGCGTGATGAGTGGTGTTTGCATTAAAATGGAGCAGAGAATTCTTCCCGTCGCTTCCCGAAAATCATAATGTTCCCGGGAAGATCGTGATCGCGGTGGCGGCGTGTGGCCACCGACGTACGTTTATGACGGTTTGTTTGGCAGCTGCTGCCGCCGATGGTGCTGCTAATGGAGGATTCTTTCGGATCGCGGTGTCGGTTGCGAAATCATCCTTAGATGGGGGCAGTGCATTAATCAGCCCACAATTTTGGTGATCGCTCTACACGATCGAGACCAAAAACGAATGTCGAAATGCTCAACCGATGCGCATTTTAAAATCGGGGTGTGTTTTGAAGAGTCGAAAGTCTTTTACGATTCCCCGATATCAATTTCATCGTCGCCCCGTGATCGGTGCCGCGCCATGTGCCATCGCCACATGTGGTTCCGTGCGAACTGCGAAAAGCATTTCGGAACGAAATCCGAGGCCGAGACGAGCAACGGCCAGCCATGCATTCGAAGCACGTGAACCAAATTTTAATTAAAAGCGCGATAAGTCGCTCGTTAAGATAATTCCTATGTTCGTTTTGGGGCTGGGTTCGCATAATTTGCTCCGCATTTTCGCGAGGAGCTTAGAGAAGGTTCAATTAACTCCAATCGAGACCAAACATATCACACCATTGCCTAGTCCAAATTGTGTGTTGTCCGCGGGGATCCCTAGATCCAGTGGTTGGCGTAAAGTATGGCCTGCCGCTGTTCCGTAATGTGATGTTCCCATTTTCGGCTTCGGTGGGCGATAAAGTCTTAAGTCTTCAAATCTAACGGTCACTTTCTGCACAATCCCCCCCGGGGCGGTTAATTGATTTTAACAATCGCGCTCGATATTGTTTCGAAGCGGCCACCGGTCGGTCGGTGTCGGAACAACAGTGTCTCTTTTGGCTTCGAAAGCGGAGAGACAACGATCGAAGCCGAAAATTGAAGCTTCTCGCTTATCGTGTCCCACACACATCGGCGGCGCGGGGATCCGTTATCCGGGCGCGGCCACATGTTGCGGCCGTTTTTATGCTCGCTGACCTCTTTCCGTCCCGTACATCCCGACGGAGAGCCAGCGCGTGATAAATGGCGTGGCGGGGTAACATTTTATTTCACCATCCCTACCGGGGATCCGAAACCTGATCTCTCGCACTTCTGGGTGACCTTATTCGTCGCCGCGGTTGGCCGGTGTTTATTTTTTGGCTCATTTTCGTGCTTCTTTTAAACACTTGTCAACAAGTGCCAACCACCAGCACCAGCACCGGCCGAAGCCGTGCGTTCGTTCTGGATGGCTGGAAACGGAATCTGGAATCTTCCCGGGCCGCGAGTGTTCCGGCTGTTTGCGATCCACACACACACACGCATACTCGGTGCTATTGCTACTTGAGGGCAATCTATTTGGCAAAACGGGGATGTTTACATGGCCCATAAACTGTCTGCTGTTCCGGCTTATCTTTCTTGGCACTGTAGACATTAGATAGGTTTATCATTCGCTATTGTTGTTACCGTCTTTACCGTGTGGTGCGCACTGATAAGCTGTGGACTATAAACAGGGATGCAATTGCCGAACCACGAGTTCCTTATGCGCCCAGCACGCTTCTCGCGATGCATAAAAATCGCATGGCAAGATCGCTCCTGGCGAGCTTCTCGAGGGCTTAAAAGTGATCTGCGTGTTACGCACCGAATCGAATTAATGTACTGGACTTTTTCATAATAAAACGGACCACGCGGCCGATCGTATTGTCACCGACTTTACGTTTGGCGATCGTTGACATGAAGTAGTTCACGAGAACCATCCGGGGTGGTAAACTAATGTACGCGGTCAGAAAATGCAAATCATGGAGCCCCGGACCGTGGACCCTCCCCACGGGCAAACCGTGAGTCACCACGTGGATATGGCGCAACGTGCTCGCTCCTTCGCTCGCGGACGTTGCGCGCGCACATTTGCACCAATTTTTTGCCCGCGTCTTGGCAGCGCGGCGGGGCGCACAAGATAAGAAAGTGTTCGCTCGACAATAACGCACGGGCTCCGCGATTATTTATTGGCATATGCTTCGCCAACGCTCGTCGTGCATTGCCCACTATCAGGCGGTGGTGGCGGTGGTCAGCCTGCCGACCAAACCCGGTGCGATATCGCCGTTAGAGTGACGTGCTCTTCGACCGCAAAGGAATCTCACTTTGCAACTTAATTGCCCTCCACCACGGGGAGATACAAACATTGTTTACAGTGATTGATACTCTGTCGTCAGTGGTTCTGTGTTGCGTCGTGTCGCTCGATCGAAGTACAGCAGCCCCAGATAAAAGGAGTCAAATGCAGACGCCTAAGGCACATTTATTTGCCTGTCCGCCATCCATACACCAGACTGAGAGACAGAGGAAGAGGGCCATGAAATTGGTATCCATTATCTAATCGATTATTAGGGAAGCAACGGCCATAATAGCCTGGCCCCGTCCTGTCAGGCCTCGTCGTAGAAAGATCGTAAACATTTTACTGCCTTTCTGCCATTTATTTCGTTAGGCAATCGATACGATACGAAAGGGTATTGCGCTCTCTTTTTTTTTTAGGGGAAAGAAAGCCCAAAAGACTTCGACCGTCACTGAAATGTTAGTAACTTTTCTGCGTTTTCCTAGGTAAAGCCTGAACACACTAGCTGCGAGTGCTGCCAACCGGAAGGAAATGGAGAAAATCTCGGTCATGCGTAACCGGGGAAGCAACCCGAGGATCGCGTTAAAATTCAAGTGCCACCCCAACGGTCCTGTCGAGCGAAGAATGGCCGGCACACTCTGCTCTGGCAGCAACCGTATAGTTGGTTGGCCCAATAATAGAAACACCAATATAGGTCACCTCTCGCGTCGATCCGTGCAATCCTCCGGTGACTCCGACTCCGGTCTGGAGTGCTCTGCACACTGAAGTGATCTTACCCGGACCCCCGAGCGGGCCACTTTCTAGTAGCGCGAAATTTTCCAAATCAGTCTTCAGTCCGTTCCGTGTGTTGCCACACACGCCGTTGCCGCTCGAGCGTTGTCCAGCGGGTGCATTCACTTTCGCTAAACGAGTGCAGCAACATGCGATTATTTCGGCGTAAACCCCATTACCTAGCGGAACCGCAGGCCACGGCCGCAGACCATTTCGTTTCGAAGATTCCCGTTCTGTTGACGAGTTGGCGAAAGTCAGAGCGCGTTCCGATGCACCCGCCAAGATGGCAGCACCTCAAAACAATGACTTTCCTTGTGCGCGTCGTCGTCGTTTACCCAAAATGGCCTCATTTTTTCCGGGACATTTGGGGACGAAGGATGAGAGCGGGCCCTCTCCACGGGCAGAGGGCGCGCGTGCTGATCGGTCAACCTCGTGACCCATTTTCGATCACCGATTGTGGTGCAGTACAACCCTCTCGCAGCTCACTACGCCGACGCCGACCGCGACGTCGATGGTCGTCGGTTTGGCCCAGATTTAGAGGACCCACTTCAGTTACACACACACACACACGGCGATGTTTACGATTCCATTAATTAGATTAATGATATTAGCAAACCGAAGCACAGACGAGAAGCTCGGCAAAGAGGTTTTATCCACGCTCCGAGCGTTATGACCGCGGAAGAGTCCAGACACACCCGAGAGAGATAGCTGAGACTTTGCCCGAGCCGAGCGGGGAGCGAATCCCCATTTACAGGAACAACCTTAAACCGGGTTCCGGCCGAGAAAAACAGGTCAGGAAGGTCCGGAACCCGGCCACCACCACCGGCGTGACGGTGTGTGTGTAAGGAGTTCGCCCAGGAGTCAAGTGGCGGACGAAGGGCACCCGGGGCATGCCAGATAAAACCGGAATTCGTGACGCCTGCTTCCTGGTGCTCTCTGGTGCTTGCCTCACGGTGTACACGGAAGACGATCGGAATGAATAAAAACCGAATACAGTCGGGGTCCGGTGGAGAGTGTCAATCCTATCCGGGCTCTTCTTCCGGGCCGCCGCCAGCAGGACCGGTTTTGCGTGGTGGGTTCACTGTTCCCTTTCCATTTCGAGTCCAATCCTTCGGGCCGGGTAAGAGCCGAGGGCAGAGCGGAGTCCCTTCCGAAGCCATCGGGGGCCACCTTGTCGCGCCGGATAATTGGAACTGGTGCTCCCCGTCTTCACCATGTGGCGGTGGCGTCTGGCCGGAGAGGGGGGCAACCTCCGCGGCTTCCGCATGCATGCAGTGGTAATTATTACTATTCGGTTACGCGTCTCGTGGCCGTCTCGGAAGCAGATGAGCCAAATTAGCCGCCTCTCAGCCGAAGGTGCAATCGACCGAGCAGCGGCCGGCCTCACCGGATCCATTAGCCGGTTCGATAGTGCACTTGGAGGAAAGTCTAATGAAGTGAGCGTTCTGATGTTGCGCCAGCCTTGGCAAATGGAATTACAAGTTTCAGTGAAGCCTTGAAATGTGCAAGAAAGCCCGGCAAACTTATCCCGGCTTCAATGTGTGTGTGGACCGAAACAACCGGTGGCTTGTGTTTTGTTAAATGCCAACCCAATAGCACCGTAACTAACGCTTAAATTAAGCCAATACATCAGCGGCCGAACTGCCGAATCACTTTGGCACACGATCTCTCGATCGTGAAGTCAGCGAATGACTTTGGAAAATGGCTTTCGCTTGGCAATTTCATTTCAACACGCGGCTCGGGCCGCGAAAACACACGAAAACAATCCATACCAAACCATCTGCGCGCTAATCTAAACACACACGCCCCCCCGATCGATGGGTCCTTGCGAAGATTACTTTCGTTCGGCCACGGCCCACCGGTTCACACACCTGTATTCGGTCCGAGCGATTCGCCATATGGCCCGGCCTAGAGGCGTTTCACTTCCCATTCGCGCGCCCGCTCCCCTGAGGGGATCGGGTGCAAAGTTTACTTAATTTCATCTCGTTTGGTGCTGCAGCCGCGCCCCGAGGTTTCTTCTTCATTCGGGCGAAAAACTGACCGGCAGCCGGCAGCACAACCCCCCGGGAAACCGCTCGAAATCGGAGGCGCCACTTTCGGGCCCATCTTCGGCCCAAGCTCTGCTTCAGGAGAGGCGGCTCAAAAGCTTAAACCCATTCAGGCAGGTCCAGCAGCTACTAGAGACCACCACTAAAGGGGGAACGGGGGAACGCGGTAACGAACGCGGTATTGGCGAAAATGTTTCGAATTTTCTGCCCGTCCGCCCATTGTTTCGGAGATTTTATTCGTCCGGTTCCGTCCGTCGCCAGCGCCAGCGCAAGTGCATTGCATAATTTGAACTTACACGGGCAGCGAGTCGACCGTAAAACAAAACCTAACGGCTAACGGCAATAAAAAAAAGAAAATGCACCTACCAATGCAGCAGGTCAGCGTTTCGGGCGCTCGGGCTTCAAATGAATCAAATGAAGAAAACGAAAATGCTCACGAATGCTCGGATATTGCTGTTTTCGGTTTCGCTTTTTCCTTCCGTTCGCGCGACGAAGAAAGATCCAAGATCCACCGAGATGAGAGCCGATCTTGCGGGAGGATCAGAGATCAGGGGTTATATAATGTCCGATAGTGCCCATTAGCGCGGGTGCGTAGGATTTCGTCTTCTTTCGATTTTAATTAAACATCCGCGTGATCCGCGCCATCTCCGGCGCACGAGATCGCTCTGCTGGCCCAATAGTGTCGTATTTCCGATGTCTGGCCGCTACCACGGTGCGATGCGATGCGACCCCGTTATGCAATCTCGCGTCGACGTGCTTGGGTGGCAGCCAACCGCCGATCGCCGTTGGCCCACCTTGATCAATAACTCTGCTGCAGTACGCGCACACGCCTAACGTGTAGACACACCCAGGCGCTTAAAACAGCCACCACCCCACCCGATGGTAGGGAGGGACCGGTCGTACATGGCCAAACCGTGATCCACATCCAATTGTCAATGCAAAATCGGTCGACCGACGTGACAAACCTGCAAAACATACAAACAAACTTCAAACATTCCTCTTTCGTCGCGTAATAATTCGGTGCCCGGTGCGGGGATAAAGCTAAAATCGATCACCGAACGCACCGCCGGCCACTTCGAATGCAGAGCCGCTCTCCGAGCCGTGTTTGAATTGGTGTACATACCATACTCTTCCACTTTTGGACGCTGCCAAGTGACATGCCCTTCGCTGGCAAACGGGGCTCCATAGCATGCTGCGCATGCTTCGCATACAAAATCGCTAACTCGTTCATAGGGGCTCGTCGCAGACATTCGGTCTACCGAGATGTCGAATCCAAGCAACATTCAGAGCGATGCGTTGCCATCGAGAAAATCTGCCAAAACATCTAGCGCTCGCTTTGAGCAATTGATTGAGTTTGATCGTCTGCATGTTTTGGTTCTTTTACGGTACGGAAGGATGCTGTTTCCAATATGGTCACCACTCTGGGGCTTTGTGAAACCAATAGAAACACACACCCACGTGTAGCGTTGGTAAAGACCTTTACATCCCACCACCACACGCTGTTTATACCTTCTAACGTTGGGCCATTAATAATGCCAGATATTTCAGGGTTACACCACGCGGTTATAATAGCAGCAGTATGGTCACGTGTAACTATTCTATTAAACTCCCTCACAGCGAACGAATATGATTGGTTGGACCGAACGGCCACGGAGCGATTTATGGCCCATTTGTTTTTTTTTGTCATATTTCGGACTCCTTTCGCCAACGGCACTTGTTTCGGCTTACTTCACTCCATCAAAGCTCCCCATTTAACCTTCACCGTAAGACGCCCAGTTCTGAGCCCATTGGGGATCCCGTCGAATAGCGAATGAGATCAACATTAGCTTGTTGGGGCAACATTGTCACTGTCGTCGCAACGTCTAGCTCGGTCGCTGTTCCATACATAGCGCCCGTTTTATTAATTTGATCGGCAAAAAGAGCAACCGCCAACACACAGCCAACATCACCGAACGACCTCGACGGGCGTCTTCTTATGGCCGCACACGTTTCAGGTGCATTTGCTTTTACTTCTTCCTTCTTCTCGTTTTGCGCCCAACGTCTCAGCTCATTTGCCTTGATCCCCTCGAACCTTGAACCTAATTGTCGAGCACTTTGCGCTGGGCTTTTGGGTACGAAATTTTCATGTGGTAACCCCTTTCGAAGAATACCGATCCGTCAATGAGGATTTCCCTCTTTGTATTGGCCGTCGTTATGCCAAATCATGCTAATGATCAGCATATGATCACCATCCGCCGCAGAAGAGTGCGTTCGGAAAAGCATGGACCGAATGTTCTCTAGGCCACGCATGGATCTAATGGTTTAATGTACACTTTTACTTCACAGAACACTCCAACCATCCACTGAGTGCAGCCTGTTCAATCGGACCCCCCTCTGCACAGAACCGCGGCCACCGTCCTCGTCACCGTGGAGCAAAAACACAGCCAAACCGTAACCGGCAAGAAGATGGCGGCCAGCACGGGCGACATTTGGTTGCAGTGGTTCTCGTGCTGCTTCCATCAGCCGCAGAGCCCCGGCCGTCGAAGACACCATCAACGGCTGCGGATCGACCGCTCCATGATCGGGAATCCGACCAACTTTGTCCACACGGGTAAGGATTCGCGGGTCGCTGCGGCTCGCTGAATAAGTGCGGGAAATAAAAAAAAAGCTGACCGTCTAATGTATCTGTCTGTTGTTCGCGATTTTAGGCCACATTGGATCGAACGATGTCGAGCTATCGACGAACCATCTCTCCGCCATACAGAATCAGATGCAGAGTAAAGGTGGATACGAGATGAACTCGCTCAGGTTACAGGTAAGCCGAACACCGGACAAGAACATTCACTTTCCTTCTGCTAATTGTACAATTTTGTTGCTCCATTGCAGACCTGTTGATAGTTGTTGGTGTGGCCTCCAACCTGCGCCCTGTTTACTTTGCATCAGTGCCTTAAAAATGCAAGCAACGACTAACGGAATAGATCGACATCTTTGACCCAAAGTGACAAATCAACGGCGTGTGCGAGGGACAATGTTCTGGCACCATGAGGGCTTCAGGTTCCACAAGCACTTCGAATCGTGCAACTGTATATATTGAGTCTGTAAATAGTTTCACTATCGCTCGCGATTAATTTAAGAACGCATTTGGCTAACTTTTGTTAACGATCGTATAATATTGAGACCGAAAGTTGGGTATCGAAGAAAACTGTCTCGCTGCCAGCAGTACGAATCAGAGTGGAGACTTTCTGGAAAATGGCAGCAAACCAGACATGGGGAAGTTTAAAAATAATTGGTGCAGTACTGTAGTGAAATGGGAACTGAGCGAAAACAGTAATACAGCGGCATGTTTGCGTTACTCATGCGCAATTTAACTGATGAAATAGTTTTGTAAGTAAGAACCAACTGACCGGACGATGTTGAGAAACCGAAACTGTGCTAACAATTTATACATATTAAAAAATAAACATGATACTTTGGTGTAAGCATGAGCATTACTATTTTCATCGTTTCAATTTCATCCGTTCCCGAGTTTCTTACTGGACGACAAATCAAATATGTTTTGGCAGTACCCTTTTCAACTTCATACTGACGCCACGCTTCTGCTGTTCTCTTAAGCTTTTCTTGAATAAATTAATTGCTGCCTTCCTCATCACGAATCATAAATCTATAATTCGCAGCTTTCTCCCTAAAGTGTTTCAACGGCAAATACGTCTGTTTTCATTATTCACCAAACCAAAACGTATGCAGCTTCATCGTGTCTCACAGCACGCAGCCACTGACAGCTGTCATTTCTGTGTCATTGTGGCCTGCGTTCGGCAATTGTTGTTTGCGAATTCTTTCGCGGCCGTGTCGCGTTTTCGCACTTTCACCTTAAGGCTTAAGTGGCCGGACCCTTGGAAGAGCTTCGCGGCGATATATTAGTCCATTGTTTCGTTTGATTCACCTTATTTCTCCGGTAGGTATGAGTAAACATTTCTCTGTCTCTCTGCACTCAAACTGACACAAAGCTAACTTTTGGCGCAATTTATGTCCTACCTGCCTTTCCTAACCTTTGATGAATTCCGCCCAAAGTAGCTGGCCACTGGTATCCACAATGTCCAACCTTTCGAACTTGAAAGGCTACGTGAGCTGCGCCCTCGACTGTACCCGATTTTTGTTGGTGCGCAATGAGACGGATATGGCTACCGGGAGCGGGAGCTGGTTTAAGCCGGAGATGGCCCACCAGATATTCGGCGAATCGGAAAGCATCTTCGGTTACCGGGACCTAAAGATAGACGTGATGGCTTCGGCGGGACCGCTTGATCTGTACTTCAACATCAACTACAGTAAGAAGGTCGAGGAACTGCATACCGAGGGCCTAAAAGCGGACGACGTGGAGAAAGCGTTGGCCGAAATCGTCGAGGACGGTTGCTACTACACGAACCGCGACGAGTTCGTTCGCGTGATGGCGTCCAAAGCCGGCAGCTTCGTGCCGCGCGGCAAAAAAGTGGACGAGTTCCAGGTGCCCGCCTCAAAAGGTTGTTCGTCCTTGGCCAATGGCGAGGGTCAGCGACCGATGCGCACGTTCGAGGTGTACATGAACACGGCGAAAGATGCGGAGTACATGAAATTCCACTCGCGGCTGGAAACGTTCTCTTTCTTCTTCATCGATGGCTTTAGCCGTGTCGAGATCGACCCGCTCTGGATGTTCTTCACCGTCTACGAGCGCCACTCGACGGACAACAATAACGAGACTGCTGCTGCTGGTGCTGCTCAGCGGTACGCAACAGTTGGCTACATAGCCGCCTATCCGTACTACGCATACCCGAATCAAATTCGCCCGCGCATCAGTCAGGTGCTGGTGTTGCCACCGTTTCAGAAGCTCGGCATCGCGACGCGTCTAATCGAACACGTGAGTAGCACGGACCGTTTGTTGGTTTTGCAATCCCTAGGTTATTCCCTGTGCTTTCGCTCCTTTCAGACCATTTACGAACATCTCAAAACGAAGGGAAACGTGGCGGACATTACGTACGAAGAGCCGATCGAAGCAATCCAGCATATCCGGTCGGTGGTCGATGCGCGCCGCTGCAAATCGCTACCCGCGTTCACCCAAGAAAAGTTGCAGGCCGGCTTCTCGAAGGAAATGCTGCGCCAGGCCAAGGAACAGTTTCTCATCAATCCGAAGCAGTGCCGCGTGGTGTACGAAATTCTGCGTCTTGGGACGACCGATCTCGATAACGAGGAGCAGTACCGAGCGTACCGGATTGAGGTAAAGAAACGGCTCAACATGAACTACAGCAAGCATCGGCGCGATCTGTTCCGGGCCAAGAAGCGTGGCGGCGACGTCACGGCTGCCCTCTGCGGGCTGCCCAGCGTGGCCGAACGCATCGAGTCGCTAAACGCGGAATATAAAGAGGTGGAAGAGATTTACGCTCAGGTGTTGCACAAGCTACTGCTTACGACGTAAACTCTCCCGGCCCTTTTTGTGTTTTCTTTTCGCTTCATTTCCATCGTTCATTTATTTTGTTCATCTGTTTTCACCAAACGGAAGATGTTTGCTTCTGCTTTGGTTCAATTTCATTAATAAAACCTCTAATTTCTTTGTATTCCGAGCTATACGTTTAATCTACCCTTGCCGAAACGAGACGCCATGTCCACGACCTACTGCAGTGAAATGGTGGGGCAAGTGGAACGATTAACCGATCCATGTGCGTAAAATCGTCTCAGCAAACTTTGTAGATAAATGTAGAAAGAAACGAGTGCGATAATTCAACGTCCGGAGATGACGGTCGAACGAAGCTTGATCAGACCAATACTCCGACAATCGTGATTTTGTGTCATCGCAAAAAACGAGAAATCATCAAGAAGTGCAACCGATAACGTTAGATAGTTTTTTTGTCTTGTGTAACATTTATTTCAACAACAAAAACCGTACGAGAACCACATCGAATTTACATACACCGTCCATGTCAGCGTTCACGGTCAAAATTAGGAACACACTCAACGCTCCCGCCAAGAAAACCAACAGAAACTCCACGACGGGTTTGTCACGTCATTGGAACAGCTTCGAGAGCGCTTTTCGCTGCTGCTGCGTGTACTCGTGGATGCTCTTGCGTGTCCGATCGTACTCGCTCTGTATTAACCGGTCGTCGGGAAGCCGCTGCAAAGCTTGCCCCAAGTCTTCCAGAGCCAGCTCGTAGTTGCGTAGTTCGTTTTGGGCCAGGCCGCGGCGGTACAGTGCCTTCGCGTTCTCCGGGTCTATGGCGAGGGCCGCACTGCACGCGTGTACTACATTTGTGAATTCTTTTAACCGCAACCGAACGGCCGCCTGGTTGAGGCAGTTGAGAAGGTGAAACTGCTCTAGCCGCGTCCGTTGCTCGGAGTCGCGTCGAGACTGCTTGTTGAGCTGATTGCTGAAGTAGTTATAGTACCGTTCCGCCTTTTTATACCGCCGGTTTGCCAGCACGGCCTGCTCCTCGCGAAAGTATCGATTGCCGACGTTTCGAATTGCATTAAGGTACTGCAGCATTTCTTCCACCTGTCGGGAAAGAAAACAGCACCAATAAGAGGGAGACTGGAAACAAAGGCGGACACCATTCGAGCGTACTGTGAAGAGGTCATAAAATTTGTCCCAATCCTCTGGAAATGGTGGCAAGCGGTCGTGCGGATCATCACCGTCGTCGATGCCCCAGTCAGACCCGTGTACGAGTTGACCACAGTTTTCGATCACTATCGCTACCATCGGATCGCCGTCCTCCGTCGAATGGCGCTCCATTTCGCCAACGATTCCACCGCCGCGGATCACATACCCGACCACCACATTCGTCCCGTTCAGGTGCGGGCACTCGCCGGACGTGATGAAAAACTGCGAGTTATTCGTGTGCGGTTTGCCAAGGTTAGCCATCGAAACAGCGCCATCTTCGTGCTGAAGAAATGAAGAGCAATTAAGAGCGTGGTGCAAACGCCATGCGACCGCTGTGTCCCTATTACCAAGAGGGTGAAATTTTCGTCCTCGAACGTGTCGCCGTAAATGCTTTCGCCGCTCGTTCCGTTGAAGTTAACGATATCGCCACCCTGCGACATGAACAGTGATTTTACACGATGAAATTTGCTGCCCTTGTAGTGTAACCGTGTGCCGGTCCTGGGAGCGGTGCCCTTCTCGCCCGTGCACAAGGCCCGAAAATTCTCCGCCGTTTTCGGCACAACATCGGCGCGCAGCTCAATTACGATTCGGCCGACTGGAACGAAGGGAAACGAATTCAGCCCAGCCCGCGCCTTCGCCCTTATGTCCTCATCTACTCACCGCTTTCTTCGCCGACTTTTACATCAAAGTACACGAGCGGATTGGCTGGATCGTGCACCGCACGTTGTACCTTTATCACATCCGATATCGAAGCCATCACGCGGCGTCCAAACTAGGAAACTTAGTTACTAACCGCAGCGACCGGGGTGATAGAAAACGGAAATCTTTTTGCCGATCTTAACCGTATGGTTGTGCAGGTAATTGAGGAAGCAATTAGTTTTTCTTTCTCTCTCCGCTAACGGCCACAGCATCGATTCGCAATTTACTTTGTTTACGTTTTCGCAGGCAGCAGAAGGCGCAGTTATGCATTTGTTTTGACAGCGCACAAATTGGGAGCTCCCGAGTACTCCAGTCCATTGTGAGCGTTCGTTTGATTCATTTATTTCGCCTGATTGAAATTATTTCGGTTTGTAAAGTTGCGAAAAAACATTTGCGAAATTAAATTATGTTTTCGTATTACTACGTGAAACTAGATTTGTGCGTGAAATTAGCCCGTGAGGCAGACGTCAAATGTGACGCAGTTGTCAAATGTCTCGCGATGACAGCAACTGCAACTCGTGGATTGAGTCGCAGTTCAAGCTGGCTTCGGAGTGAACCGTGTTTCGCGGAAAACGGTAACATGGGTCGTGCCGCGCGTGCCTAGGGTCACACCACATCAGTTTCGATTCGACAGGTAAACGAAGGTAACACAGTGAATTTCAAGCTCTAGATTAAAGATAATCACAACATTCACAGTGCTTCGAGTCCGGCTTTTTCGAGCCCTCAACACTCAATTGTAAACGCTACTGTCTCTCTTTCCCCCTCTCCCGTTTTCTTGTTCGGGATTTTCGTAGGTTGACTCGGGTGTCAGGTTTAGGTTCGCAGTGTCAAAGTTAGGTTCCAAACTCGGTCGAATTAATAAAAGCAACATTCATAAAATATTTTGACGTTTCGCCCAAAAAAAAGATCGTAGCTCGTCGAGCGTTTTGTTAATCCGTGAAATTGGACCGTGTGCAGTGATGGCGGCATATTGCGTAGAATGTAATTGATTCCGGTCGATCAGCGTGTCGCCAAAAGTCCCCAGTGAGCGCGCGTTTCGACATCTGTGGGCGTTTTTCAACATGGAGTTCGCCGAGCTTATTCTCACACCGAAGCTAGATGGTGTGCTGCTATACGACCAGCTCAGCGAAAGGCCCATCGACGGAACATTGTGCATAACCGGCCACCATCTTATTCTAAGCACCCGAAAGGAAGGAGCCCAGGAACTATGGGTAAGACAAAATTTATTATCTTTGCCGTGCAAATGCCTCGAACAATCCTAAGAGTGTTGCACGTTTGTAACCTCACTTTTTGTGCCATATGGTGTGCTAAAACGACTACCATTTTTGGTGCTATCTCGAGCCAATCAAGGTTGCATTTCCCGGAACGTGTTTCCATGCGCGCTCTAACCTAATTTGTTGGAAGCGAAAAACCATACGGCACAAAAGAAATCGAAAGCGACGTAAAAGAACGGAATCCTGTCGAAACCCGATTCATTGTTCTTCTCCGGCGGGCCCGGGGTCGTTGCATGCCCAAGCGTGTTCAGACATTTTGTTCTGTTCTCTGGATCGTCTGTCTGTCGCACAGGAAACGGCTCACGACGGTTGCTGCCTCTTTTGTCTGGGTACCCGGATGTGGAATAGTAAGTTCTGTCGAAAACAGATTGCGACGAAGTATGCCGCCATCGCGATTTTCGAGGCGTGCTTTTGTTCGTTAGTCCGACCAGTCCCTCTGGGACATGTTCGAACGTGTTTGGCTTTGTCTTTCAAATCTTGTTCGTGGTAACGGTTTTTCTTGGCGATATTTTTGGCTGGTGCACAGTAGCGGTCCCTTAGGGGGAAACTTCGTATTTTAAAGCGTGCACACACGTTAAGAATTAGCCTGGTCAGATATTTTAGTAAAGATGTGGCGTTACTGGCGGTTAATGTTTCCGAATATTAATGTGTATTTCTTTTAATCTCATGCAGCTCCTGCACCAGAATATAGACCTCGTCGAGCGGAAACCACACATAGTCAACAACATTCTGGAAGGCGGGACGATAATATTAAAGTGTAAAGATTTACGGATTATTGCGCTTAAAATCATGTCACCGCAGGAGTATTTCAATGTGTCCAACTCGATCGAGCAACTTTCGAATCTGGAGGAAACGAAAATGCTCTACCCATTCTTCTACATACCCATGTACAGCATCCTGGAAGATGGATACGCACTGTATCGGCCAGAGCAAGAGTTTGCCAAGTTGCTAGCGAACGGTGACGAGTGGCGGCTAACGACGGTCAACAGTGCCTTCCAGATTTGCCCATCCTATGGAGCTAAGATGGTGGTGGCGCGATCCATAACCGATGAACAAATCGTGCAATCGGCGGCCTTCCGAGACGGTGGACGCTTCCCGGTCCTCTCTTATCGCCATGCGAACGGGGCTACGATGCTTCGGAGTTCACAACCGTTGGTGGCGCCCGGTGTTACGAAGCGCTGCCGGGCGGATGAAGCGATCCTGAATACGGTGCTTGGCCGTAGCAAAAAAGGATTCATTTTCGACACATGGGGAAGCAAAGGCAAGAGCGGCAACACAGAGACAGATCAGCACTACCCCCAGTGGAAGAAAGTGACGCGCCCAATCGGACAATTCAGTTCGGTGTCCGCGTTGCTGGACAGCTTTCAGAAGCTGATGGAAGCGTGTAACGATGTGCAGTGCAGTTCGGACAAATGGCTGTCGCGGTTGGAATTGTCCGGGTGGCTGGGATATGTGCTGAATGCGCTGAATGCGGCGTGCGTCATCGCCCAATGCCTTGATCAGGAAGGTAGTCCCGTGTTGGTTCATGGAGGCAAAGGTCTCGATACAACGCTCATTGTTACTTCGTTGGTTCAAGTCATCCTTAATCCGGACTGTCGTACGATTAGAGGGTAAGTGACCGGACGGGGTAATTTACGTGGATCCTTGGGATCCGTGCAAATTGTTTCAATTATTCCTTTATTGTCATCCTTTGTTCACCGTTTGTTTTAGGTTGCAAGCTCTCATCGAACGAGAATGGTTGCAGGGAGGCCACCCTTTCACTACCCGCCATAAGCACTCCTGCTACACGCCAGCGCATCAGCGACGAAAAAGTTCCAGTGCTACGTTTCTGCTGTTTCTGGACTGCACCTACCAGCTGTATGCGCAATTCCCGTGTAGCTTCGAGTACGACCACCGTTTGCTGACCGTAATCTTGGAACACAGCTACTTCAGCCAGTACGGCACATTTGTGGGCGATTGTGAGCGAGATCGGCTACAGTTGAAAGTGTTCTCTCGAACAACCAGTCTCTGGTCGCACCTGAATCGGCCAGAAGTGGTGAAATCGCTACTTAATCCACTCTACGAGCCTAATCCGGCTGTCATCTGGCCATCGGTGGCGCCGATCAGCATCATACTTTGGTCCGAACTGTACTCTCGCTGGTCGATCGATCAGTCGCAAGTAAAGATTACCTTTGGTCGGATACAAGCACTGGTTGGAAGAGAAAAAGACCTTCGCAGCAGGGCCGTGAAGCTTCGGCGACAGTTGGCAGAGCTGCAACGCCAGCTGAAGCACAGCCAGAATGGGAATGGCGCTGAGGACCAGCTTCACCACCGTCATCGACCTACCGACGACGTGTACGATCCGGGAGATGACGGTGACGAGGAAAGCGTTTCATCAGACCCATTGGGTACCAGTAAGTAGGTAGCGATAAGAACAAAAAAAACCAGGTGTGTAACGCGCGCTTACACAATGTAGATGAATCGATAACGTGCGCATACGCAATGTAGGTTAAATGAAATCGGACGTTACCAGCTCTCCAGAATTTGATCGAAGGGTTATTTAACAGCACTTGATTTTTCTCATTCGTTACCTGTACATTTTTATCTCGTTTACCCAACCTTATACCTTCTAGTTTGCGTTTATGGCAGAGTTTTTTTAACATGAACATCCTCACAAAAGTGGCCTACACAATTTCGCATATTATCAATGAGCACAGAGGATGTTCATGCGCTACTGACAAGGGCATTAGTATCATTCATTCGTTACGGTACACTTTTGTGCTTTTGAACGACGGAAACGTCCCGGATATACACACACCTCACTTTCGCGCAAAGTCAAGTCATATACGAAGAAAGTCATTGTTGGTTCATTTACTTTTTTTACATCCGACTCCGTCGGCTTTCTTCGAGCGCACAGTAGAATATCTTGTTGATCTTGAGTTATTTTCTTTCTGAATTTTCATTCATTTCATTCATTTCAATTCTATTTCATTCATTCATTCATTTTTTTCAAAAAATTCAAATTTCCGACCATAAACAGCGTCAAGATGTTATCTTCGAGCTTTATACCAACTTCGGTGCAGCGTAGCCACGCTTCCATCATTTTCCTTTGTGCTCTCTGATCAACTTGTCGAAGAACTTGAGAATGTGTTCTGGTAATTTCTCGTTGTTTGCATCTTCGTACTTCAGCGTGAGAAGTTTGTTTCGCAGATATAACTGTGACCAGCCACACCTCGTTCTTCGAACATGCTTGCCAATTTACTCGATATTTCTTTTGAAGATGTACATTTGTCGCGAAAGAACGTTTTATTTTGGGCTCTACCCAGAAACTTGTACACTTCAATCCTTTAAAATTTATCGTTGTGCTTCTTTTGCCCCTGGCGGTTGCACTGCCGCGTTTCTGGCACGTTGCCCTCGTCGTGGACCGAGCGTCCTATCGTGGTGGCGGCAGCGCCTTCTTGCGCCGCTCGCTGGCGTCACTTATCAGTGACAGCATTCTTTTATAAGTTCCGGTTGGTTGTCCGCGATGCCTTGCACTAGCAGCTGCTTGCACTTCTTCTCCATCTTTATCCGCTTTTCAAGCCTTTTCTTCTTAGCACGTTCCACATCTGCACCACTATCCACATCACGTAACTCAATTTCGTGGCTCTCTTGTTTTACACAGTCCAAGAGTTCGTGTGTGTCGAGGATGGTCTCCATCCGAAACTTCCAATTGTGAAAGCCGGTGCCATCGAATGGTGCGATCTTTCTGGAATCGTCCATTTCTACTGGGCCCATAACCTGTTGAAATGAAGATGGTAGTCAGGTTGCGCGTAGTAGGAATGGAATCAAGGTGGCTGGCTCTGGCTGTCTCATATTCATATGCGGCATTATCAAATCCAGTTGTTGCTGCTGTTTTCTAAGTTGTTCACGAAACTCCACGTAGTGCTGCTGCTGCTGCTGTATTTCTGTCTATTATTTCCGTTGAGAATTTGAACGCGACTGACGTTCGTTGATAGATGTGTGAGAGAGAGTACGAGAGTAGGCAGTGCTGCCGTGACTAACTACATTGTAGAGTAGTAAACCATTGAGCTTTTGTTGAACACAAACTTTATCTTCCTGTTGCAGAGCGCACGCGGTCGGAGGACAAAGAGCGAGAAAAATTACAATGTGTTAAAAAATTAGCTTCTTTTCTGTCCGGTTTGTCTCTACTACTCAACCAGATCTGCTTGTCCGCGTCCACGGCAGTCTCTGCGTTATTGTTCTGTCTTACGCGTTTTCGTTCAGTCGTATGCGTTTTAAATTCGTTCAGTGCGGTCGTTCTTAACATACATTTATAGTACGCAATTTTCAACAGTCATCAATTCTATTTTAACCGAGGGGAGTGTAGAGTAGCCACAGGAGCATGGTAACGCACAAAACACTTTGGGCGAACGATTTAGCTATGAAAGATCTTAAGTTAGTACGACTTGCAGTTGAGCGGATGGAATAGCTTCTCGGGAAGTGTGTGACAGATGTTAAAGCTGTCACCAGCGTCACATTTGGACGGTTTGTCCCAGTTTTTTAGTGCATTATTTTTGGGCAAGCGTCTGAACTACAATGAAAAACGACACACCAGTTAGCTACTACGGCTACTGGGGTTAAAGAGTCGCTTTGAGTTTATTTCGTTCCGATGAGTGCCGACGAAGAGACCATGTCTGCATCATGTATGTGAATTAAATAGCGAATAGAGCAGACATTAACAGAGTTCTTCGAATCCGGTTCAAACGAAATGCCCGTTACTTAGAGGATTCACACCGTTGTTGCTGTTGCTATTACTCTTCCGTTGCCACAGTGGCGAACCAGGGGACTTATTGAAGGAGCTGTGTTCCGACAAAACCGACAACGCATCCTTCTGTACAGCTGCTCTTAGGGTGAGTTCTCGGACCATTTGCTCGGACTGTTTCAGCACAAAACAGTCTTTGTCAAAATGTGCCTGATGAGTGAGAAGGGGCGCTTACTTTCGGAACTCGGCACAAGCCAAGATAACCTTAATTCAAATTATCTAAATTATAAACTATCTAAAAACTACTTCCTCTAAACACACGCACACTAACACGCCCTATTTTTGTTTTGTTATATGAGTTTAGTTCTATTTTTATGGACAATTTCTGTTTTCCCTCCTTGTTTGATGATAACATTCTCTTCCTTATCTGCTACTCCCGAGTAAGGACAGTATGATGTATATGATCTAGAGTACCAGTGCTCTTGTTGCGAATTAGCGCCTGGTCTCCTGCTTGCTGTGGCTGTGCCTTACATTTATTTATGGCCTTTATTGTTCAGTAACCTTTGGCGCATCTGTTTGTGTGTTATTCGCAGTATTAATGTTTTCGTATTCATATCGTGGTCATGGATATCAGCTGCACCTCCTTTTTAAATATTTTTAGATGAACCTTTCTCTTCTCTAACATCGCTCGTAAACCGATAAGAGTATTGATACTAGTAATAATATTTCCTTGAAAAGCCACAACTTTGGCCTCTGCAGCTTAATATATTCTACCGTCGACTCACATAGTTTGAATCGATATTACTGTTATAGATCGAGAACCATTCCCGCCACCAGAACTATTAAACCCACCACCGACCCCCAACTTCCTGTATTTCGTTGGCGTCGTTCTGTTCTGAATAATTGCGTTTATCAGAGGCTCTACCATTTTTCTTCCTCCTAGACACCGAGAACCTAGACGTGTCTACATCGCTAGCCGGCGTGCACTCCCCCCACGTCGACCTTCATTTGATCACAAGAGATATAAGCTCCGTTCCCTCACTGGTCGTGATAGTCTCCTGCGCATCCTTGTCGTCTGCCACTACAGACATATCTTTTTCGTAGTTTTTTTCCATTTATTTTTGCAACTGTCCTCGCACCAACTCTCTGTCACGCCGAAGGACCACCGTGACGGATCTCTGACCTACCTTACTTATGACCTTACAAATTATAAATCCAGTACCTATCATAAAAAGAATTAACCCGATGGATTCAAGAACTGATAGATGACTAATATGTCTTATAATCCAAGGACTAGTAAACTCAACCCCATCTTTATTTTAGTGGATCTGATGATCATCATACGCCAGCGCACCTAAATTTATATCCTTATTCTCATCAATGTCGAGCTTAAGTGTTCAGTAATCGCAAGAATTCTAGATTGTGTCCTTCCTGGTTTAATTAATCTCCCTCTATACCAAAACATTCCGTTCGGACCATCAATTATCTCATTATTAACTCGGATAGGAAAATCCCACATAATGATCCTCTTTTTATCGAGTGAAAACCCCAGGGATGTTCCTCGGTGTTCACCTGCATTGTCAGCCGGAAATATTCGATCGCCATTCGTCCAGTATGGACTCTCGCCGTAAGGCAATTACTATACTATATTACAATAGGCCCAACAATAGGCCCATACAATAGGCCCAACAACTTCAATGCCGGGTGCCAACAGATCAATTTTCGTTTGAAAATGATCTTCAAGCGCAAAAAACACATCACATGCACAAATCTTCATATTGTGTTCGTCTAGGACAAGATTGATAGTGAGTTGAAATATGATGGTCTCGTATGTTGCCGAGTTCACCTGGATTGACCCGTTCACGTATCTGGCTGGGGTGGGGAGTTCTAGCATCCGCGTGTTGATGGGTTGAGTTCTGGCATCCGTGCTGTCTCACATGCTGCATCACCTCCGCGTGGTGCTGTTGTCTGAGTTGCTGCATCATTTGATGATAATATTGTTGTTCTGAAGTACCATTTTGCCACTGCTCACCAACAATATACATTGGTGCCTGTTCCAGGTCATTTTGGTTATCTTGTTGTTCTGGAGCCTGATGATGATCCGAAATTGCCATATTAATTGATATATTTAATTTGTAATAAAAATTAAATATTTATCGCATTATTCCAATCCGGCGAGAATATGAACACTGGAATCTTTATGCACATTATCGAAGTACCCTGCGGGTTTGTCCTCGTGCGTTATGACCTAACAGAAAGGAAAATAAGAAGAACAATAATTGATCCATTCATCATCAATGTTTCAACAACTCGATTACAGCCTTAATATTGCATATTGCACTCTGACAAATCATGAGTGATAATGGTAGATTGTTAATTAGTTGATTCCCAGGTTTTATTCTTCTCATAACACTCTCTAATTGTAGACAACTTTTGGAAAGATTATAAGAGATTTGGTGTTATTGCAATCCATTCATAAGTATTGAGGAGAATCCTAGTTGTGTTACAATATACAAGCTTGCATGGTCCCTTGAAAGATCTTGCTTGTAATTCTATAGAAGCAAATTCTATATCATAGGTTGGCTCAGTTGAAAAACATTTTTACCCTTTTCATCTTTAGACAGCTATTCTCAGGATAGCGCTCGTATTGAACCAATAGGCGAGACGATCCTGAGGGCGCACTTTGACATTACAGTAAGTGATCTCTATATTTGCTAGTGAATGGATTATACTCAACTGGATTTAATCCGATAGATATAACTGTAGAATCCACTGCATTTTCCCCCATGCAATGACAATTCGGGAAACGAATATTCAATTTCCGTAGGTTGGTTGTCCTCTATATTTTCAATATGATTCTCTACAAAGGGTTGCAGGAGCTAAGAATCGTTTCGTCTCCCGATTAATTGAATCATCACCAAAAGAAGTCCTACTGCATCTTATCGTTCTGGTTAATCCGACACAGGAATATCCTGAGGCAGTGATCGTTATTGAGTTAGTGCATTTCCAGATCTCTACTGATCCCATACCGATTAAAGTATCTAATCTTCTTCTTCCTACAATCATTCGGCATCTGGAGCAAGAATTTTCCATGATCCTCTAACCTTCGTTGGATCAATATAATTCTATTGATGTTCCTGGTCCTGGGCCAATAGGTGCAAAAAAGGGCGTCAGGTCACCCTTAACCTTATCGATTGTGCTACCATGGCACGGGCCCCTTCTCGTATTCCTATGTTTTGACTAAAGACGAAAAATTGCATTTACATTATTTTTACATTGCATCCAAGACATCTTCAAACTGGGTTCAGGGAACGCTTTGGGTTTGTTTCGTTCCGATGCGTACCGACGAAGACACCGCTTCAGCACAAAACAGTCCTGTTTATAATGTGCCTGATAAGTGAGAAGGGGCACTCACTTTCGGAACTCGGCACAACCTAAACATACCCTGATACAAATGATCTAAATTATAAACTATCTAAAAACTACTTCCCGGGCGACGTTTACTGTCAGCTGGCTGGAACGATGGAGTACCTACAGAAACTAAAAATAACTCCCTCTAAACTTTATCGGGTACTTTATCTTTTTCCGGGGTGGTTCTGATGTAGTTGGAAGATTGAGATCCTTTTTTACAAGTGACACGTTCACAAGTTTTAATGCAAGTTTTAATACACATGGGATGAAGTGACAAATTTTGACATACCTCAGCTCCAGTATCAGTAAATGTCAACGTTATTTCACACGCACCTCTACGATCATGAAAACTGTTGCTGTAATTCCATCCGGAAATGTGTGGGAAATTGGAAGCTGCCGCTATGATGGGGCGGTGCTGCGCCACGGCTTCACGGCGGAGGAATACCGTAGCCAGCATCTGTATAGCACTGGTGTTAGGCTCTAGGCTGTGCTGTCTCATACAGCGCTGTAGATAGCTTAGGTAGCGGTCCATATTCCTTTACTTTTTCCACTATGTGTGACAAATAGTGGGTATTTGG
>NC_069145.1:4190280-4201278 GCF_943734635.1 Anopheles cruzii | reverse complement strand
GTCAAGGTTGTGGAGCGTCAAGGTTTCGGCCGGCGTCCTCCCTTAGCTGTGTCATCAGTACGTCGTCATTGTTGTGCTTAGCGGCTACAAGCGTCCGCTGGTACACACATTGGGGAAGGTTTGCTCTGTGCTTCAGTCCCGTTCCGTGGTTGGAGTTCCGTAGACAGAGACGGTGATGCATTTCGGTAACGGTGGTCTTGGCGATCGGTGATCGTTTTCGGGTTTGGGGGCTCCGTAGGCTCCTGGGCGCTACATCCGCTTCTACTCTTCGAGCTGGAGGATACTATTGGCACAAGAGTATACTCCAGTGGGTTGCCGGTATCACTTGGGTGCGCTAGTTTATTATTGGCACCTGTTGGATGAAACAATGGATTTGCACGGGCTGGGCTCTGCAGTGTGATGCGTTCTTCCATGCGCTTCTCGTTTGGCTCCTGGAGACGCTCGGCGCTACGCTCCTAGTGGAGCTCCCCGATGCACACCTCCATGCGCTCCTGGAGGCGTATAAATAATTTCTAAATGTTTTTAGTGCGCAAATTATGGCCAGCATCAATACTATCCGCCATCCCCAATTTCCACAAAGTTTGTTGTAGTTCAACGACTCTTCAAAATTGTGGCTCTTACTTAGTAAGGCTCGCAAACAAAAACAAATAATAAAGACACGGCTGTCAACCTCTACCGTTCAAACTTACCGCAAACCTCAGCTGCGCCCTGTCCTCCAACCGTAGCTCACAGTTGTAGCGTTGGCACTTGCCTTGCTGGCCTGGCGGCTGGTATAATTCTGCAAATCAATGACGTGTAATGAACAGAGATTGCGGATGAAGTGCACTTAAGCTTACCGGTCGCTTCCTGGGACTTGGCATCGCTCCGCTGTTTGCTGTTTGCTGTTCCTCAACAGCTTCTTAAAAGAATCCAGCAATTCCTTCCCGTCGTTGCTGGTCGGCGTTGCTGCATCGCTGGTGCTTGGGGCCGGCGTCAATGTTGCCACCGCCGCGAAGAGCACTCGCATGGTGTTTACGCATCCGCCGATCGCGACCTTTTTACCTGTGGTTACCTGCCAACCGCAGTTGTTCTGGAAGTCGCGGAAATGTCTGTTACCCGTGACAGATAGCTCGTAGTAGTACCCTTCAGGCTGCCGAAATTCGGATGCGCCGTTAAATAAGCGTTTACATAGCTCTCGAATTTCGGTGCCGTCGCCAACTGCTCCAGTAGTTGGAGGTCCTCCATGCTGTCTACGGAGAGCACCGTCCCGGACGCTCTGGCAGAAGCGGCGGGAGGCTGGACGGCCTGAGGCGAGAGTTGCTGCTGGACCTGCCGGACACTCTGGCGAAAGCGGCGGAAGGCTGGGCGGCTTGGGGCGCGGGGGAGCTGACGGTGGGGAAGATCCGTCGAAGGCTTCCAAGAAGACGGCGGTCTTTATGCCGGGCCGCGTGCCCGGACCATTGGTCAGCGGTATGCTTTTCGGGTTCTAACAAAGGTCAAGTTTGTAACAAAGTAACTTTCGTGAACCGAGTGTAGGTCCCCCGCAGTACAGGAGCCGTTTGTATAGTGCGTACCGAATACCACGGATGGTAACGTTGATGCAACGATGTTCGATATCTGGAAACTTGTGCGATTGTCGATGAGTTTATGGTGTCGCATGTCAACCAGCAGATCGTGATGCTGTAAAAAATCTACCCCCAAATGATCGGTGATTTTACATCCGCTAGTGTGAACAACCAGGTGCAAGGACGGCGTAACTCGATGTTGAGTGTTGAACCCTTTTGGGTGTACCATACGTTGGTATGATAGATCCGTTGGCGGCATACAAATTTGTTACTCGCGGGCTGTTGCCGTTCCTTTTGCGTCGGTGCTATGACTGATAAATCTGCTCCGGTGTCTATAAGAAACTGATGACGTATTTTTTGGTCCGTTACGTATACTCTCTCGATGCGACCATCTGCTGGTCGCACGTTTATCCACGGCATTTCCTCGGTAGCCACCGATGGCGCGATGCGGGTGATGTGGAGCCAACATTTTGGCTGCTCGTGCGATACCGTTAATAGGGTACTGTTAGAAAATTACTTTTTCTAACCAAAAAAACAAGGGGCGGAACTATTTTGTGTGGGCGTAGGTGACAACTTTTGATATGATCTTTTCAAACTTTTCGGGCGTTATATTTTTTAATGCATCATGACATTGTGCAATGGCTTGCAATTTTGTCAGGGCTCATTGACCTACATTCTTTAATACGTATTATTCACTGCAAGCAGTAAAATAATTTTTTCAGGTCACATCGTTGGCGCTTATGTAAAGTGAGAAACATACAATTCTTTTCGTTTTCTCTCCTTTATTCACTGTTACTATTAGTCTTCACTGATTCACTGGTATTCGGTAACTGTTGTGCCTCCGAGCACCCAAACAATTCGGTGGCCTCCTCGTATTCTGCGATCCAGGCGTCGCCACTCATGCCGTCGGGACTAGCAGAAAAACTCTCCAAGGCTTCGGTTACGTCGCTGAACGTGAAGCGTCCTCTCAGCTCCTCGTCTTTTACCTCTGCTACACGCTTCATCGTGCTGTTTCTTGTTTCTAGTCGTCTGCTGCTTTGTGTGGTTGCTTCGCTTTGCATGTGTCAATGTTCCTGTGCTTTGTTGCCTGTGACCTCGGACACCTCTTGTGACCGTACCTTAGCACTCGCGCCTTGGCAATCTCAAGTCACTACAACACTCACACTCCAACACTACACTTATGTAAAAACATTAAGGATTCAGCGAGCCAAAAAGCCAAGGAAACATACACGAACGAAGTTCACACGGATGGACACGGGCACGGGGCCACGGGTACCACGACTAACCACCAAGCTAATGTCCCCTAAAAAGGACATGCCTATTGTGGCTGATACAAACGATGCTATCGTACTGACTTTCGGAATGCGACTGCCGTTTATTTCCCTTTGTGCTTATTCTATCCTCGTCACATCTACCCCTCACACTTACTTAATAACTTGCTATACACACTTACTTACTATACTACAACTTAGTTTCATCTTCACCTGTTCCCTCCGACGCCTTATTGAGGATCGTTAGTTCATCCTTATTCGTTACGGGCAAGGATAACTGGGAGGTCGGAAACTCTTGCTGTTGCGAGGTGAGGAGCTGCTGCTAGCATCACTGGGTGCACGTAGCGTGATTGACTGCGGAGTGGGTGGGGGTGGTCGTTCCGTCTCCACCATCCGTGTCAGCGTCCGCACGCAATGACCCATTGTCCATTGCTTCACCGGCGTTCTCGTTCTCTGGAGGATTTTGGGTCTTGGAAAAAAATTGCTAGTGCCCGGTAAACGATCCATCTTCACGCGTTCGAACCTCAACGCTTGGACCGTTTACCGGGCCTAGGTTGAGTTGACAGCGGTGGAGGGAACCCAAACTGTTATACGCAACAATTATTATATTGTACAGATTAAAAATAAATATTTACCTCTGTTTTTGCACGAAATGCAACGTCAATTGTTGCAACTTTAACAACTTTATTTAACAACTTTACACGTCTCGGTTTTACGTCTTCTTGGTCCGACCGATTAAGTAGATAAGAGATCGTTATCGGGTCTCGATCGCCCGAGTCCCCGATAGTGGTGAGTCCCGAGTCACCCACGCAGGGCACTCGGCACTCACGGCACTTTTTCACCGGCGGTATCCGGTCACCGCGTGTCCGCGATGACACTTACGCTGACGGCTGACCGTTACCACCGCAACTGACACGCGTTATCAGTCGCGGTGGGCCCCTGTAGCAGATTTAGCACACGCTTGTGCTAAACCAACCTCTTTGCTGGCGTTCCCTTCGTTCGCGTTCTTCAAAGGGTATGACCAGTTGGTGAATGCGGAGACTGGAGTTTTATTGTATGTGTGTTTTTTGCCGCTGTGCGAAATTTAATAGAAAGAGAATAATAATTAAGAACATTTTAACAATTGTTACACAATTGCACTACCTTTGTTTTTTTCTTTTAGGATCAAAGTTTGTAGTGTCAATTCATTGGTTCACAAATTTTGCAGATTCAATACGGAATTTGATACCGAATACAGTTCATAATTCTCTTATCCCTCAGCTCTTTGCATAAGATTCGTTTGGCAGTCAATGAACTGATTGAGGCCATCTCTGTATGATCTGATTTTTGTGCAGTCACATTGGTAAGACTTCTGGGCTGGTTCAACGACGGGTTTCGGTACTTTAGCTGCCGGCTCAGACACAAAGGTGACGGTCTTGACCGGATCAAGGGTTTGAAAGATCCTATTGAAAGCAGCTTCTCCTGATTCAGCCTGGGATTTTGTTCTCAATACAAACGATCCTTTGTCTGTTTGATAAACAAATTCTTGAGTGAGATCGGATCTCCCCGGAAGACTGTCGCAACATTCAGACATTCAGTTCCGCAACCCAGAATATGGGCGTAAAAGCCATTTCGAAAACCCCAAGCACCTTTCCCCTCATTGTTCGGGAACATATCCAGTTTTTAGCCTGCTAAATGTACACATCCGCACTCACACTCCGCAGAATCAATTCAAAGCGGAATTGCTGCGATCGATGCTAGAAAACGCCTCAAAGTTGGCCAAAAACGTAAAAAAGATCAAGAAAAAACGCTACATCGGTTGCGCTCGTATAACCTTCGGAGTCGTCAACAAGTTGACAATGGCAGAAATCGGAAAGCCCATAGCAAAGGCCATCTGAATAAGGAAAAACATCCCTGCCCCTAATTGTTCCGCAACATATATTCTCCCAAGCCAGCTGAAGATTCACATCCGCACTCACACTGGCGAAATGCCTTATGCGTGTAAAATCTGTGACAGAGCTTTCAGAACATCCAAACTTCTGCGGAAGCATTCTGTGCGTCACAACAACGATCATAATTGCCCACTTGAACAGCCTTATGTATGTAACATCTGTTCCAAAGCATTCACATCTCGAAGCAATCTGGCAGATCATAAGAAAATTCACAATAAGGACCAACATCATCAGTGTCCGCATTGTTCATCAAAATTCGCAGTCTTTTTTATTATTATTATTATTTTATTTAAACCAGTGTTCGCCACAGGCTAGACACAGTATCTTAATACCAAAATATTAACCTATTTACAAAAAGCTGCACGAAAAAGATACGCCGGCCGGCTATAGTGATGGTAACCCAGACCATCTCAAGCGGGTGCTGGGTTACGGTAATTTGCGCCGATTGCAGTTTGGACGAGCAGGCGATTAATACGCCCCCGCCTTTAGCTTTTGTACTATTGTGCTCGGAGCGGTCGCAGCGATACACCGTGTAGTCGTTAGAGTCAAATAGCAGGTTGGATGGTAGTGCCGAGTCAAACCATGTTTCCGAGAGGCAACACCACGTCAAAATCGGCTTCTGATGAGGCCAGTCTCATTTCGGCTGCCTTAGTCCTTAGACCTTGAACATTTTGGTAAAATATCGTGAGTGGCTCAAAGTGATGAGAGTACGAAACAGTGGCTCTCCATCGCTATGTCGATGTAGAACGTTGAATATCCGTGTTTAGATCAGTGAAGTGTCCTTTTACTGGGGGAGTTGGTAGATGAACCACGTGAAGCGACCCGACCCACCTGCACCCACCTCTCCAGCCTTGACTCTCGGTCGCTCCAACTGGACGCGGCATTTTTTGTACCCCCCCTCCCCCCCGGCAACAATCGCAGAAACGCCGACCGGCAACAACGGACGGCCAGCAACCTCGGCGATCCAACGGTGCGCCAACGCGGAAGCCGAAATGCGGATACCGCCAAATCGGCGCGGGTCAGCCGGCCGACAGCCCCGGCGCCCCGGCCGAACCGATGACAACGCGTGTGACGATATTGAGAATTGCGCAACCGCGACGGCAGCGACTGGCCCATCGATCACCGAGAACCGCCCGATCGACAAAACGCAACGACATCATACCAAAACTGGAGCAAAGGAAGTCGATGATCCCCGACCGTCGAAATTACGCCACACCGATTTATGCAGCCGCTAAGCCCACGATGACGTCAACCTGATGACACCGCCATACGGGAACCGTGGGCCCATCGCCGCTCGGCCGAGTGAGCCCGTTGCGACACAAGACGAAACTTATGCGGCAGAGTGCATTGTCGGCATTTTCATCACCACCAAGCAAGTGCGCCGATCGCAGCGCGCCGGCCCAAAAAACCGAGTTACGAGGCGCATGAATCATATTGCAGTTTCAGCAGTAAACAGCGACTCGGCCAACCGGCCTGACCAAGAACGCGACGGACGGTGAAGATGGGGCGACGTACAGAAAGAATTAGGTCACCGAGACAGTGGCGCCCGAGTGGGAATGCACACTGACCAACGACAACCCGGAACCGACCGGGACAACAATACAAGCGGGGAGGTGCAAGCGAGGTGACGAATTGAAAAGAACGGCTTCTTGGGTGAAAGAATTAGTTTTAATAAATCAGTTGTAATTTGGACGTGAAACCGGGTAAACTTTGACTATTCGAAGATTGCAGGTTCGCGCTCCTCGGCCACCGCTCAGCCTTTTGATCCAATAGAGAACCCCACCCGTGGTAATTCTTTTTTGGACACCAATTGGCACCCAAGGGCGACAGATTAGACTCCCTACTCTCGGGGAGGCGCTATAATCTGGGCACAACTCACGATTGCACAGCCTCCGGGCCGTTGCACACGGAAGAAGCACACAAATTTATGTGCCGTGCGGAATGTGACATCGATCCTGTTCGTTGGACGAATTCCCCAAAACGAACAGCGGATGGCCACGTGGTAGGGGGACATGGCTGTAGTACGTATGTGTAGTGGTAAGCCCACCTTAAAAGAGACGAACGACAGTCCGTCAGTGCTCATATTAGCCTTCGTCAGGCGATGAACCACTACATCATCCGTAGATAATCGGGATTTGACGAAGCTAGCCAACACTTCCTCCGTGCAGGATGGCTTGAAACCCGACAGGTACAACCAGAACCTCCTCACGATCAGGCAGTCCTCGATGCCGCTGCCCGTTGGTGACGGCCCGGAACCAAACTGCAGGAAACGTGTTGGAGTCGTATCAGTATGCCGGCATATGGTGACAGTATAGTTTAGAATGCCATTTCGGCCGAAGTACCTCTCAGGGCACGCTTCACGGGGCGAGATTGTAAGGAAGGCAACAAGCTTGCGCCAACTTCACTATCTTCGAAAGTTGGCGACTTTAAAAAAATATTTTTCAAGTAGGGGAACGCAATTACACGCGCCGATCATGTTTAATGTGTCTGTGCTGTGCATTCATTCTTTACCATTGCAATTCGAGTCTTGGATAATGCCTGACCCTCGGTCATTGGTTCATCCACGCCCGAGGAGCTGAGGCAGGCATGGATATTCATCGCTGCCCAGAACGCAGTACTCATCCCCGCACAAGTCCCGTACTAGTGATAAAAACTCCGGCTCTCCGGGATATTTTACTGTTACTTCTAGGAACTTCTTCGTACTCTCATCCATTATCGCTTCGGAAAACATTCTGCGATATCTCGGGCAACGCATTCAACACTCTCTCAATACAAGATGATTTAGGAAGCTTGGCGATAGTTCGAAACGGTCGGTCGCATTTCGGTAATAGGCCGTTTCCTTGCCCAGAAACCACAGAAATGCTAGGACACTGGTTTCCATTCCAATTGGTTTAGGCCCTGATATCTAATCTTACTTATGGCGTGCTGAGCATGATTGTGGCGAAGGTTGTCACGGTCGTATTCCATCGCGTCGCGTCCCATTTTGATGTGTGTGTTGAGCATGCACAGCATGTTGAGCGGTCTGTGCTTACCTGGCTTCGGCAACAGGATCAACCGCTGGACCTTCCACGGCTCCGGAAAGCGCCTCTCGTCCAGGTACCGCTGATAGAGACGGCGGAACACCTCTGGATACGCTTTCATTGTCAATGCGACAGCCGCGTTCGGAATCTCGTAAGGCCCATTGGCGTAAGGTATAATCCAATGAGAATCTCTATTGATCAAATGTTTTGGAAGATCTACGATTTCAGGAGCTATGTCTCCCAACTCCAGGTGAATAATGCGGGAACAGTTAATCGACATAGCTGCTCAACAGTTACGGATCCATTTCCGGCGGAATCCAGGGGCTGCGCATGGCGTGCATCACTATCTGGTAATGCTTTCCAAACGGGTCGGCCTTCACCTGCTGCGTGAGTCCCGCGTTTGCACTGCCTCCGGCTGCGCTTCCACTCCTTGGTGTACCGCAACCTTGCTTCCGTTTGTGTGTAAATGATCCGTTGTTCCTCTGGTCCCATTTGGAGAGTGTGATTTTTCTGTTTCTACATGTTCGGCCATCCACGGCCCCATACTACAAACAAATACTACTGCTGTTTCCTCGATGTTCTGACACCGGGTGCAATTCGGCGATGAGGTGAAGCTCTGGCTTGGGAGCTGGTCTCGGAAAAATCCATAACCAGACAGCACCTGGCATAGATAAAAGTTCACCTCGCCATGCTTCCGCTGGTGCCACGACGTGATATCGGGAATTATGCGAAGCGACCATGGATTGTATCAAGTGGCGTTCTATCTGGCTGAATGTCGTTCTCTCTCCTTTTGTCAGTGTCGCAATGTCTACATGCGCTCCTCCTGGCGAACGTTTGCGACTTGTAGCCCACTGTACGAAACGTGAACGCCGTCTTTATAGCACATTTCTTTTGTCCACTCCATAGATGACTCCGTCCGTTGACGGCCTCGTGCCAGATCGGAGCAGCATCGCGAAGCACCGACTCCGCTACCGGCTGACACGAGTCGTCTTTTAGATCCCTTTGGGCCGCTGTGGTTCCGCAGCAAGCGGATCACTGCGTTGGCAACGAGTGAAGCCTTTTTCGCGACCTCCTTCGCTTGCGGAACCCATGAAAGTCCGTGGTTCTACTGCACTCCAAAGTATCTAATCTAATAGATCTGTGAAAATCAATGTAGCAAGGGCTAAGTAAAACAGAACAATGTTAATCTTCTAATAATTGTTTTCTAACATTGCGTTCTTACGGGCCCAGTGTTCTTGTTCCCATCTTCAATCAACACCACCGGCAAATTCTCCAAATTATACGTCTGCCAGCTTTGTCGGTGGTAATGATGGTAATAAGAAAAAAAATCCGGGAAATAATCCGCGTGGTGACAACATGAACTAGCATGATTACCAATCACCAAAATTTCTGATAACAATCATTGTTGTACCTTTGTAAAATAATTGTACGAATAAATTAATAGAACTAGCGTGATTTTTTTCTATTTTCTTTTATTATTCCTTAACAAATTACACATCTTCTTCTTCAACGTCCTCTCGTCTGTTTTTCTAAAGGGTACAACTTCATACTTACTTAAAATTAATATTAATATTTTTTTTTTTGAGGGACATGTCCAAGAGTATTTCCGCGTCGTCGTTTCGGGTGTAATGAGAAGCTTGCTTCCAAATAAAACTATTTGTAATGTTGCCAAATATGGCCTGCATATTGGTCGATTTCGAACCGCGGTGCGGAGCACACGTAGGTGCTCGCGCCGCGGAGGCCCCAAAATACCGAGCAGTTTCGACACGTGTCCGTTGCTCAGTGATTCGCATAAGTGAAAAGAATTCTTATTCTCCGGAGAATCGGTTGCGTTTGTTAATTTTGTTGCTAAAAATGGTTCCAAGCGAATTGGTGAATTATAAAAAAAAGTGCCATCCGCTGCTGCTTTCGAACAAAATTTCCATCAAGTGTAAGCGTTATGCATGTGTGCGATAAGTTTATTTGTAAAACGTATGTGAGAATTTTAATAGAAAATTCGAGAAATCTATGTGCGCGCTAACAGGAATTATCGTGTTTCGCATCAACGGTCATTCGTCTGGCTTCGACTAAGATTACCAGGCAGCATTGGTACTCATGGAATTTTGTTGCGGCGGGGCGAGTAGACGGTGATCCCTACCGCACAAGATGGCGTCCGCCAGTAAAATGGGGGGTGATCTCGTGTTGAAACGATTAGCAGATTGTGCTCATTTGTAGAGCAATGGAGCGGAACTGCCGACCAACATGCAGTCCAAGTTGTTTTATTGTTTCAAAATTATTTTTATTAAAATGTAATGTATTAAGGGTCATCAGGAAACTTAAAACGGTGGCATTGCTGCTACGGTGTCACGGTTTTTTTTTTATATCACCACTCGGCGCCCAGCGGTTGTTTCCGAGCGTTCCGTAATTTTTTTTCGGAAATAGTGTAAAGATGTGTTGCATACGTGTTTCGTACAGGCCCAAATGCCTCGCATTCCCACCGTGCACATCAACGGGTAGAAAATGGGAGCGGCTTCTTAATTGTGGGCAACCAAATTGGTATCGTGTCTTGATGTTGTGCCTCGGTAACACGGCCCATCAGCGCCCACGACACCAAATTCACGGGGCGGTACAGCACTTCATTAATATTTAAATTAAGGAACCCTTTCCTTGGTTTTGTTTCCTATTTAAAACGTTTCACGAGCGCTTTTTCTGTAATAAAAAAAAAAAAATAATCAGTATAAGTAAAGATTTCTGATAGCAAAGGCATCGGTTAGCTCACTAATTCCTCTGTACCAAAATAATCCCGTTGCCATTGGTTTAGTTTCAACGGGTTCTAACTCCTCTCGCATCCTCCACGTCGACGGGCACTCCTGGGTACAATGTGCCCATCTCGTGGAGGATGTCGTCGACGATGCTGAGGTCGTAGATACCTCGTTTCGCCTCGTAGGATGGCGCAAATTTTTTTGGTGAATATTTTAAATAATTGAAATTAGTATATTAGTATGAGCTTATTCGTAATTCGCCATTATTTTTGTCATTCGCAATGCTTACCTACACTCTAGAGGTTGTTCCGTTCCGCCTGAAAAGGATCTTTTCCTCTAAAGTCAGCGAATGTTTCTGGCATTGGAACGAAGTAAGTGCATTCGTTCGTTTGCCACATAAGTAATTTGCACAGCACATTCTTAATAGCATATGATTTTTCGATCCCTAGACTTTTCACGTCTTTGCTTTTAAAGACCATATCTTTGAAGAT
>NC_069145.1:4184803-4189780 GCF_943734635.1 Anopheles cruzii | reverse complement strand
AAATCCGTCGATTCGGGTGTAATGAGAAGCTTGCTTAGACACGTTATGCAGGCCATATTTGGCAACATTACTAATAGTTTTATTTGGAAGCAAGCTTCTCATTACACCCGAAACGACGACGCGGAAATACTCTTGGACATGTCCCTCCAAAAAAAAATATTAATATTAATTTTAAGTAAGTATGAAGTTGTACCCTTTAGAAAAACAGACGAGAGGACGTTGAAGAAGAAGATGTGTAATTTGTTGAGAAATAATAAAAGAAAGTAGAAAAAAATCACGCTAGTTTTGAACTTAAAATTTCCCGCATCATCCGCGGGACAGTAGAAATAATACCAGAAGCCACATCTGCATCATCAAACAAACAACGACACCACAACCGGCTGAGCCTGTGCTTGAGGTCTCAATCAATGGCAGCCATGGTGTCGCTGGTCGGTGAAAGCTTGGATCAATTTGAACGTTACGCCGAGGGCAAGATCGAGGCGTTAGGTGACGAAACGGCGCAATATTTATTTAAACGACGGACGGATCAAACGGAAAGGGAATGAAAGGATTCCTTCCAGGAAAAGTAATTGGCCGCAGGGCCGTCCATGGATCCATCTTGCGCGAGTTAACGAATGCTGTACTTTGCTGAAAAGCAAGGTCCAGCTCGTTTGTAGAAGTAAGCGACTCGTCAGGTTGAAGTTGTGACAAAGAGTGATTTTTTATTCTTAAGTTGCTTATATTTATACCTAATCTGGGTATCCGCATTCTCCTCCGCCGTGGTCGGGTGGATCACTCAATTGTTTATAAAAGGCCTTCCAATTCGACCGGGTGCTCATTTGAGCCTTTGCTGCCGAGCCGACCGGTATTGTATAGTTCGAGCGTCGGGCAGTTAACGCTTGACTGCCATGCGTTAACTCGCGTCTCTATACAACATTGGGGCAAAGGTACAACAATGATTGTTATCAGAAATTTTGGTGATTGGTAATCATGCTAGTTCATGTTGTCACCACGCGGATTATTTCGCGGATTTTTTTGACGCGCGATAGGTTGCGCTTAAGAACAAGCAAAATAAAAAAAATCGCGGAGTTCGAGATATTTGCTGCGGGCAACGCAAACAAAGAATTCGAGCAGCGAACATGAAGTTAAGTTTTAAACTTCAGTAAGCTTAAGAAAGAGTAATGTTTGCACAACCGTTAGAGCCAACCGCCAATTCAAATTCAAGTGACATTCCCCTCGCCCGCTAATTATTCACAACCATTACGACCAGGAGCAATCCGTAACCATCAGCTCCCCTTTGCCTTCCCTGCCGGATGACGAGGACGAGGTGGAGGGTGAGGTAGCTGAGGCGATACGTCGAAATGGAAATTTTATTAAAAATTAAATAAATTTTAATTAACTAATTTCGGGTCATCAGGCCTGCAGTCCTGCCCCAGAATCTCTCCCAAGCTCTGCCCCAGAACCTCTCTCAAGCCATGCCCCAGAACCTCCGTTTCAGTTGGAGCCAATTTCACTGGACAACATCGAAATCGTTCCTACATCGTGGCTAAACGGCTTCAACGACAGCGAGACGGCGATTCAACAAATTAATTCAAATTCACAACCGCTGCTGTTGATCCAGCAGCAACAACAACAAATATCAGAGCAGCAACAACAAATATCCCAGCAGCAGCAACAAATAACAAAGCAGCAACAACAAATATCAGAGCAGCAACAACAAATATTACAGTTGATGCAACAAATGTCGCAGTTTGCCAGTCAAAACGTCAGTCAGAACTCGCACCCACAACTCGTCCCCTCCGCTCTCCCATCCCACCCAGAACCACCACAGCTATCTTTTCCAATAGAGAACGAAGATGAACTGGAAATCCTTAATAAGGCATCTTTGGAAGAAGTAAAAACGAGCTACAAATTCCAAACAACTTTGATAGTGCCAAACAACTAATAACATTCGTCGGTTACAATGTCTTCTCCCCTCAATTTTTAATAACTTGTACCTATGAACGTTTTAATGAGAAACCTATGCTAAGGAAAATTGGTGCAAGAGCCTTAGAAACACTATTTTCTATTGTTTCAAGTTATGTAACAGGATGGATTTCATAAACATATAAACATATTACGAAAGCTCTCTCTGTGCCTCGTAATGCTTTAATGCTGCACAATACAGTTGTCGCTCCAAGGAAGTAGCACACGCGTGGCAACGTGTTTCAAAAGCGGTCGGCCGCACAGTGCCGGAATATCGGAAAAGAGCCTCAGAAACAACGCCGGGCAACACGTGTCCAGGTGGAGTCCGAGGGCTGTTTACGAAGGGAAATTTTCCTGAATAAAGACGATCAGTAAATAATATATATAATAATATATATAATAATATATATAATAATATATATAATAATATATATAATAATATATATAATAATATATATAATAATATATATAATAATATATATAATAATATATATAATATATAATAATATATAATAATATATAATAATATCAATAAATAGGATCAGCATCATGACGATTTGTTTGAGACATAGGAAAAATTGAAACATGAACCAATAAACGACCAAGAACCATCGGATGTAGATGGATGCAGTTTAGAGCTACAGAAAGTGTAGAGATAATAGTGATCAGGAAAGAGGACTTCAGTTATGATCTGATCACGAAGAAATGAGAACACCCATTACTTGGCGACAATAATTGCTTGGAATTTATCTATCTTTTACGAGATAAACAGTCGATTTGGATCGGTAAAGACCCATCTCTGGAGGAGTGTAAGAGCCTTGAGAAGGCAACAGTGCCGTTTTCGAAATCACAGGAGCTCAGAGATAAGCCTTATGAGCCCTTATTCATTAAATTTATCAGCTTGTATTTGACATTATTATTAGAATTCATATACTTTTTGGGTCGATGATCACCTTGTCGGATTTGGAAATCAGGTGGCTATTCTCCGTCACATACAGAAGAATTCATTGAGATGAGATAAAAGCATGTACTGGATGCAATTAATGTAACGGTAAGTGTTGGTCGTTTCAACCGACCAGCGCACTCTGAACGTCAGTTGTCACCAGAGCCCGGCGAAATACAATAAATTGAGTACTAGCCCTAGTACCCCCTTCTGCAATGCAACACTGGATCACTTTGGCCTGCTGTTGAAAAATAACTCCTTTTGCTCAGTAGGGCTGCTGATTCAGTGGCTTATCGTAAAGGCTTAAGCGTATGAGTGTTTGTGCGGGTCTAGTGTCGACCAAACGGATTTATTTGGAAATCAGGTGTCTATGATTCTTCAGGTGTCTATGATCATAGTCCGCCATGAACAGCGTCGATTGTTTCAATAAAACGCCATATCGGTCTTACCACACGGTACGACGACAGCTTCAGGTTATCTCTAGTGTCGACCAAACGGATTTATTTGGAAATCAGGTGTCTATGATCATAGTTCGCCATGAACAGCGTCGATCGTTTCAATAAAACGCCATATCGGCCTTACCACATGGTACGACGATAGCTTCAGGTTATCAGAAATTAAAATGGGAAATAAGTGAACATTATGCCGCGCTACGACATCTAGGTCAAAGATGAAATTTCGAGATTGAAGAATTCAGCATTCAACCAAATGTAAAAAGATTCTAAATAAACTCGAAGTCAATTCAACATCGCAATACGAAGTATGTAATGCAATCAATAATATTCCTTCAAACAATAATAAATTATAATCTTGACCAATCATAATCTACATAATGGAAATGTTATGGTCAACCATTTCCCAATTTGAACTGAGCAATAGTTGAAAAAACCAATATCATTTTTGTTGTAGCGTTGCACTGATACTGATGTCAAATATCCATGAAAAAGTAAGCTATTTAAAAACAGTATTATTATATTATTATATTACTATTTTTCAAACAGTGATGACTAATGTTTTGAATCACTTTTTCCGGAAAAATGTAGCACAAAGAGAGTCTTCGAAGGAAGGGGTGCCTTCGAAAAAAAACATCACTTCCCTCTAAAGGCATCTCTTCAAAAATATAAATTTGAGGTCTATTAATGGCCAAATCCTCTAGACTTGGGAACGTTAGCTCGAGAAAGGGTTGCAAATATCTTGTAAGGAAATTATTCACATGACCGAGTTTCAACTGTCCACTCAGTACTTTCCATGCGTCCAGTTCAATATCTGTGTTGCAACCCATTTCAAGACACTGCAAATTCGGGATATTCGTACGGAAGAAACTAAATAGCTGTCGCCGATTCGGCCTCTTTAGCTCTGTTAAAGCCTGCAAAGGTGCATTATTGTTGCAGTATATTTGGTCAAGGTCCGTTGGTCCAATAATCGACAACTGTTGTAGTTCAGAAGCTTCCAACAGAACTGAGCTTAATCGCTGACAAGATATACTAGTTTGAGTCTCCAACATTCGGACGTGTGGTTTTATGCGCAGTAACAACCGTACAAAGCTTTTAAGATGATTATCGGACGACAAATTATTCGTTAGACGAACGTTTCGATAACACCTTTTGCTGTTGATCAAATACTTATTCCAATGTTTGGGATCAGGAAGCATCAACAACACATGGTTCATCCTTCGCCCCGAAAAAGTAAGCTCCGACTTTTCATTGTGAATCACTTACTTCATCGGGCAAATCGTTTAGGTTCATATTGTTCCACGAATTTGTACTGCGCAAAAAAAAAATTAGTAAAGTCAGTGACCGAGAATTCGGAGCCGTATTTGACAGCAATTCGAGGTCCGGTTCTCACTCAGTACGGATATATTGTACAGGTTTGTCTTCATATGCGACACAAATTTTTTTTAAATGAATCCGTTCCACTTCCGGGCTGTCGGTGACATCCGAAGAGTAAAGAAGTAAAGAAGAAGAAGTAAATAAGAGTGGAAGAAGTAAAGGAATACGGACCGCTACCTAAGCTATCCACAGCGCCGTATGAGACAGCGCCGTATGCCTCAAACACGACCTATTGGACAGTCTCCTATGCTTATATTTCGG
>NC_069145.1:4181657-4184701 GCF_943734635.1 Anopheles cruzii | reverse complement strand
TAGTCGCACCCCCTTCTTCTTCTCGCGACCGTTCGAGGGTCTACGTGCGAAACCTCGACGGTCGGATAATATTAGAATATTAGAATAGTATAAATATTAGAATAAACGTGACGTTGCTTTCGTGCAAAAACATTTGGTACTACGGATGATACTTCGGATTATAATTTATTATTGATTGCATTACATACTTCGTATTGCGATGTTGAATTGACTTCGAGTTTATTTAGAATCTTTTTACATTTGGTTGAATGCTGAATTCTTCAATCTCGAAATTTCATCTTTGACCTAGATGTCGTAGCGCGGCATAATATTCACTTATTTCCCATTTGAATTTCTGATAACCTGAAGCTGTCGTCGTACCGTGTGGTAAGGTCGATATGGCGTTTTATTGAAACGATCGACGCTGTTCATGGCGGACTATGATCATAGACACCTGAAGAATCATAGACACCTGATTTCCAAATAAATCCGTTTGGTCGACACTAGACCCGCACAAACACTCATACGCTTAAGCCTTTACGATAAGCCACTGAATCACCAGCCCTACTGAGCAAAAGGAGCTATTTTTCAACAGCAACAGCAGGCCAAAGTGATCCAGTGTTGCATTGCAGAAGGGGGGGTACTAGGGCTAGTACTCAATTTATTGTATTTCGCCGGGCTGGTGACAACTGACGTTCAGAGTGCGCTGGTCGGTTGAAACGACCAACACTTACCGTTACATTAATTGCATCCAGTACATGCTTTTATCTCATGCTTCTGTATGTGACGGAGAATAGACACTTGATTTCCAAATAAATCCGTTTGGTCCGACAAGGTGATCACCGACCCAAAAAGTATAGGAATTCCAATAATAATGTAAAATACAAGTCATCCGCGTATCTCACCACGCGGACATCGGTGTTGTTAAAATTGACGGAAAACACCCCGTTGTACATAGCGTTCCAAAGGGTCGGTCCAAGAATCGATCCCTGCGGCACACCCGCTGTAATTGCGCGGCTCTTCAGACCGGCGCTAGTCTGATAGAGCAACGTGCGCCCGCTGAAGTAATTCCCCAGGATCTCCCAAAGTTACCTCTCCTATGATTGTTGTTTGAGAAATTTCCTCTCTGGTTGTATTCGTTGTTTGGACGGTATTGATTTGAACTATTGTTTTGATAGTTATTGTAATTACCGTTGTCCTCGTCCTCTATGATTATTTGTTTGCATGGAAAAGATTCGGGTTCGTTCCTCAGTTTTTGTAATTCATTGATTTTCTGGATCGCTTTGTGGACTGTGTGAAATTCATCAGCTTTCAGTATTATTTTTAGTTCAGGGTTGGAAACACCATTTATGAGTGTGTCCACTCCAGTTTTGGTTGCCATTTTTACCGCTATGTGTGGAGGGATTTGACTCTCCACATATAACGTTAACAATTAACGTACCACCATTCACCATTGGCACGTTCCAGCATGTCTGAAGAGGCTTCCTCACGATGATTCTTTTGCATGAAATTCAGCTCTTTTGGAACAAGTCTGCCAGCGACCTTTCTCATGCTCAAAATGTCCACCAAAATCAAACGAACCGTCTCTCGAGAGATGTTAAGGTCTTGTGATAACTCTCTAACACTGGTATGACGATTTTCAAGCACAATTTTCTTCACAATTTCAGTGTTTTCATAGGTTGAACAGGTGGAAGGTCGGCCGGAACGAGGCAAAACTTCAACATTTGTACGGCCGTTTTTGAACGCTTTGTACCAATCATAAACTTGTGTTTTCGATAAAATGGATTCACCGTAAGCCTCTCCCAACAATCTCAACGTTTCTGCACACGGGATTTTGTTTGCAACACAAAATTTAATGCAAACTCTTTGTTCAAGTGTTGGATTCATTTTGCTGCGCTGCACAAAATCGCTGCGCACACTAGTCGCAGGTTACTAGATTAATTGCTGTCATCAAACTAGTTAACAGATCGCGAAAAAATTGCCACCAGAGGTCAGCACAGTGCTACCAACTTATATAAAAAATAGTCAACACGCGAGTTTTAAATTGAAATTTACGGGTACTTTATTGTCACCGGTACCGTACATCATGTCTCAGCGTTCGCGAAGTCTTCTTAAGCTCTCCGTACGATACGTTTGCCGACAAGGCTACTTCCGCAAACAAATTTCGATAATCGCAACGATAATGCAACAAACCATTGTATAATCTCGGTTCGTTTAATATTTCTTTCGTTGTCTTGCGCCGTGTTAGGGCCACCGCGGCCGTGTTACGTTTTCTCTTGCTTGCCACGCGCTTTTCGGATGGCGTTTTGGATGAATTGGCTTCGTTCATTGGTTCGTGCATTTCACAGTCGTGTGAAAACCGTGATGGTGGTGCGAGTGCGCGGGGATCGCTGAGAAGTCATCTCCTGAACAGCTGATGACCAGGCGGTGAGAAGCTCATCTCGCAGCTGGGCAATGAACTTCTCGGAACGCGCAAGCAGGCCATCGTGATGCCTTGCCAGAAGCATCGACAACTCCCCAACGAAGCCAGAAGTCACAGAAGCCACTACACACCACCATATCGTCACCAGTTAGAGCCAAGAAGGCGGTGCATGACGCCATCGAGAATAAGTCCCAGTCACGGAACACGGCTCACGGAGAAAAACACACGGAATACCCCCTGGCCAAACGCTAACGCAAAAGAATGCAGCAAGTGCAAGCAAGTTCACGTATGAATGAACGTTACACGCGTTTGCAACGTTGAGGCACTGATCGAAAGAGACGAGATGCAAATAATTGCAGAGAGCAGGTGAAAAACGCGTCCGATCAACTCAGAGAGGAATGCTTTGTTCTTATTGAACACCAACTTACTCGACACCATCGTTTTGTTCCATTGCTCAAGAAAACTTAATTTTGACTGCCAATCGCCGTCCAGCTCGCTGTGTTGAACGTGTTCCTTACGTCCAGATTCACCATCATGCAGCAACGGTTGTTCTTCTTGCTCAACCGAATATACCGGCATTGCCAAGCCGCCGACAGCTCACCGACAAGTCTGTCCAGTACTGTCGCGAATTGTTACTTTATTT
>NC_069145.1:4167456-4181157 GCF_943734635.1 Anopheles cruzii | reverse complement strand
TAAGGAAGTGCAAATGTTGTATCTGTTGGTATTGCTACTGCTACTATTGTTGGAGATGACCATTCATCCGCATAGTCTTCTGCTTCGGTCTCCTCGATGTCCGATGATTCCGCTGTACTATAGTACACACGGGTTGTTGTTCCTGGGGATGGTGCAGATGCTATTGCCTGCCCAGGCAGCCTGCACCCTGCACCCTGCTACAAATTCCGGCCAGCACAGGCTCAGGCCAGTTTTCAACTAAAATTAACAAATTCATCAGGCTTATTGCGAGTAAGTAATATAGTAACATACATTCGTGTACGGAGATTGCTTGGCCTGCATCCGCTTAAGTGTCCGCTTTTCTTTCCGTTGGATCGATCCGCTGGGAAAGCCGCAATTTTTCCCTTTTCTTTAAATTCCTGCGTTCTCTATATTGCTTTTGCCGAAGCAGAATTTTCTCCCTATTTTTTAGATAATACTCCTTGTTCAACTCTCTTTGATTGGTACTATAATGTTCCTTACGCCGAAGCAGAATTTTCTCTTTATTCTGTTCTCTATACTGTTTTCTCTGAAGCAGAATTTTCTCCTTATTCTCTTCTCTATACTGTTTTCTCTGAAGCAGAATTTTCTCCTGATTCTGTTCTCTATACTGTTTTCTCTGAAGCAGAATTCTCTCCCTATTCTGTTCTCTTCTCTTTTCTTTTGCTTCGTTGATCATCATTTGCAACGTCCATGATAAATGTTGATAAAATACTGATACTAAATAACGATTACACACAACACAGCACTACAACAGAAATGTACAGCAATACAGAATAATTGCTCACTTTTTAGTGCTAGTGAGCAATAAACTAAATATGAAATAAATATGAATACAGAATAAGTCACGGTTGTATTACTATTAGTATGTATACTCACATTTTTCTTTTTTTTGTATCGGTTCGGGTTCGCTTCTGACCCCGTGCCCGCCTCCGCTGCAATTCTGCGAGCGGAGGCTTTGGCAGTTCGCGATTTGCTTGACAATACCGCCTCAAAAAGTCGGCGATTGCCTCGCGGTTTCGTTTAGCCTCCTTTCTGGCCCAGTCCAGAACACGTTCTATCCCCGCCACTCCCACACGGGCTCCTTTGGCCACTTCGGCCAACATGATACTTCTACTCTCCCCTCGCGAACCAAACACACCGAATGAGTCCAATAATTTTGGTGCTGCCTTGTTTTAAGTTATGTATCTCAACTTTGCAAAAAACGAGATTGTACGAATAAATTAATAGATTAGATTAGTTCAAAACTAGCGTGATTTTTTCTACTTTCTTTTATTATTTCGTAGAAAATTACACATCATGGTCTTTATCGTCTTTTTCGTCAGTTTTCCTGTACGGTACGCGTTCATATTTATTTAAAATTAATGTCAGTAACTTAAAAATATTGTTTTTTTTTGGAGGGACAAGCCCTGGCCTCTCCAAATCAAACTATCACTAATATCCTTACCAAATATGCCGTGCATTATATGCCTTAGTAAGCTTCTAATTTCTAATTCCGAATCGATTGATTGGTGACAAAAATATTCTTCGCCGTGTGCCTCCACAATTGGCACTATGTCTGGATTTGCAGCTGCAGCTTCCAGCAATTAAACCTTATCGGGAGTATTTGCTGGAAGCTGCAGTGGTGAAGCGGGAGCGGGAGATGCCGGAACGGGAGATGCTGTGGCCGGGGCCGGAACGGAAGATTGTAATCGCTGCTCCCACTGCTTCAATTTGTCCTCCCACTCTTTAAACTTCTCCTCCAAAACACGCAAGCGTTGTTCGCGCTCATTCACCTCGCTTTCGTTCAACTCGCTTCGCAAGCGTTTCGGTTCGGTTCGGGGTACCAAACTTGATCGTCATTGATATCCATGATCGGCATGTCATGGAGATTGACCTCCTCCATTTCCTCCTCGTTGTAATGCTCCTGACGCTCCATCTCTTCCTCCTCGTAAAGCTCCTGGCGCTCCATCTCTTCCTCGTTGTTAAGCTGCTGGGGATCAGCCTCCATTTCCTCCTCGTTGTTAAGCTGCTTGCTGGGGACCAAAAATTTCCAGGATAATCAAAATTTACCTCTTCGTCTGTATCGTTGAATTGTTCGGCCCTCATTTTAGTTATTGTCGACCTCAAATTGTCTTCAGTGATCAACTTGGGTAATGAGGATAAATGGTAATGAGGATAAGTGGGAATAAATTCGGTGGCAACTGTTGCTGGTTGGCTGCACAGGCGTTTGCGACGACGTATTTTCCATTTTCATTTCGACGTATCGCCTCAGCTGTCTCCCCCTCCACCTCGTCCTCGTCATCCGGCAGGGAAGGCAAAGGGGAGCTGATGGTTACGTATTGCTCCTGGTCGTAATGGTTGTGAATAATTAGCGGGCGAGGGGGAATGTCACTTGAATTTGAATTGGCGGTTGGCTCCAACGGTTGTGCAAACATTACTCTTTCTTAAGCTTACTGAAGTTTAAAACTTAACTTCATGTTCGCTGCTCGAATTCTTTGTTTGCGTTGCCCGCAGCAAATATCTCGAACTCCGCGATTTTTTTTTTATTTTGTTTGTTCTTAAGCGCAACCTATCGCGCGTCAAAAAAATCCGCCAAATAATCCGCGTGGTGACAACATGAACTAGCATGATTACCAATCACCAAAATTTCTGATAACAATCATTGTTGTACCTTTGTATAATAATTGTACGAATAAATTAATAGAACTAGCGTGATTTTTTTTCTACTTTCTTTTATTATTCCTTAACAAATTACATATTTTAGCCTTAATACTACTGTCGTCTGCTATGTTATTTTTAACTGAACTATTAAAAACTAATCCTAATAACTTAAAAATATTTTTTATTTTGTAATGTTACGCTTTCATTCATCCATGTTAACTTTTTACAAAAATTTTCGCTAAATACCGCAATCTCAACAATTAGAGGTTATTTCGGCCAGGGTGATGGCACTTACGATCGACGGGATTTTGAATGCATCGTTAGTTGTTTTAGTATTGTTCGGCCCCCATCTATTAAAAGAAAGAAAATAATTCATAAAATTGTAAATTGAAATTACACAATTGTATGTAGCAGTGTTCTCTTTTACCTCTGGGTTGTTCTCTTTTTCCTTTGCATTGGCCACGACGCAGTTGCCTCCACGGCTCGATTTGTTATTTACCTTTTGCTGCTGCACTGATTGAACTTTTTACGATTTTATGGCAAGATATTTACGTAAAAATCCTTCACCTCATCAACAATGTGACTCGTAAAGTGGCTGTTTACAACATTATATTTTATGAACATCGTGATTTTTCTGTATGACTTGACTTCGGGCTCCTTTCACTGTGTTGTGTATTTCTTTCAATTCCGTTATTCGCATTCTGTCTGCCCATCGGCTGCCGTAAAACGCGAACTTTCTTCTATTCTCTGTAGTATACGATCTTGGCTATTCTTGTTTTGTTTTGGTCTATTACGAAAAGGGGTAAACTAGATAAAATTAAAGGTAAAACCCTCTGGTAAAACGAACGAGAGCTGGTACCGCTGTTAATAAGATAAGAGAGCTGTTATATTATATTGGCTGGAACGGTGATGATGAAACGAGAGTTATAATTGTTGATTTTGCGTTTTGAGCATGTAATAGGATCAGTAAAACAGTATATTGTGGTACACTAGATAAGGAGATGTGATAACACACAGTGAATTATGCCCAAATGATAGACTTTCTAGCTTTCATTGTTTGTCACCTTCCGTGACGGAAATCATCCCCTCTCTTTTGTGTAAATGTGGTGCTTTCTTGAAATATTATTATTGGCGCTCGGTTTTGGTCCAATTCGGCGTTTTGTGTCACGGTATCATCTCGGATATTTCACTCGAATACACACGCACGCCACACAGAGAAAACACCACATGCCTTCTGAAAGCGAATTTGAAGAAAAGATAGCAGAGTATGTTGGATAGGGCAGGTTGGACTCAGCGGTGGATGATCGGTTTGAGTCGCGCAGAACCATGTACAGGCAGGCAGACGATATCGAGGGCATCGATCTTTGAAACACTGAAAATGCGAACTTTAGATAGAACGTAACTAATACACCTAGGAAGAGAGAAACAGGCACGTAAATAATGTAACAATGCAATTTATTGTCAATTTAGAATATAAAAGCAAAGCGACACGGCGGCGAGAAACGCAGATTCCGATTCTTTCGCCGAAACCCCCTTGCTTCAATTTGTTCCTCTTCATGACTGAAAAATGTGCGTGTTTTAATAAAACAATGTAAACGAATCAAGTGTTGTTTTTTACACAGTTACTAAAAGAAACACTCATCCTCCCGTGTGTCCTTGTTCTAATCGACGATCGCAGCACCAGATCGAGTAACAATCTGCCACCCTCACTTGGTGGTGTGTGGCCAATCTCCTTTGTACAGACAACTTGATTTGCAGGAAGTTAATTGCGACGAATATGTTTTAGTCCAGCAACACGCGGAGTAAAGTGGCATAACGTGCAGCTGGTTGTTGGACGCTAACTTTGTGGGAAGAAAAAGCTGTAAACAATAAACCCCAAAACCTATACAAAAAACATTCATGAAATGCATTTTTTTTTCTAGTCTATCCGAACCCATTGTTGGTTTGTTTCTCTTGTTGATGATTTACCTGGCAGTGATATGGTCTGCAACATAGGCCAAGGTAAGTAACGTAAGTATCTTTGCGCCCGAAGTTATGTAATCTTCTTGCTTGCTTGCTCGTGTAATATTCTTAAGTTATGACACCTGCTCCGATAGAAACTATAGCAATCAGTTTTTTAATTGATAGTCTAATAAAACAAATTATGAAATTACAAACCGGTTGCGGCTTGTAGATGTCCGACACGCCCAACGAATCCTAACGGACATGTTGAAGTTCGAAATTGAAATTTATCGTTCGTTCAGAATGTGAATTGAAAAATTTCATTTCGGTGTGAAATATTTCGAGGAAAATTTTAAATTCAAAATGTCCGCTGAGATGTTGCTTAGACCGTTTTAGAGGTTCGCGTTCGCCGGCCACTACGTCGTGAGACGTAAACGACGCAGCATCCGCTTGGGGACATGCTTCGAGCAGAACGATTCATGAATTAAATCCAACTTTTGCAGCACAAGCAAAATGCGCTCTGTGGCGCACAAGTTTCCAATCACTTTTAATGACCGATGGTTGAACAGCTTTTTGCTTGGTGGTGTATTCAGACTGTTTGTTCGTGAAAGGTTTGCCGGCAAAAACCCTGCCGAGGGTCCAATAAGCTCGTGTTTGTCACGCTAAACACCCAACACCTCCATGTACGAGAGGAATCATCGCCTAGGCCTTGGTCCACTGGAAATTCTGCCACCAGCGCCCCGTCGCTTGGCACTGCCGCTCCCATCGAATGCCAGGCACGACAAATCCAGCTCAGATTTGGGCAATAAAGTGCAACATGCTGACACGGTCAGGAAGAGTGATTACGTTGAGCGTAAACGCGATAGAATGCTCCCCCCCTTGTGTTCGCCCAGTCCTTGAAGCATCCGCTGTTCGCCAGACTTTCAGCGTGTTTCTTTCGCGTTCCTTCCTCTCCGCTAGAACCGACACAGTTTTACGACTCACGCCGCGAGATGCTGCGGCTTCAGTTTTCTCTTTTTTTTTTCTTTATTGTCTTTGGTGTACCCGATTGTTGTAGCTCTGGGCTGCTGCTGACGGTGCTGACGAGTGAAAGAAATACAGCTCAAGCGAAACTCGCGATACCCATATCGCGGCGTGTCGCAACATGAGCATTACGTTACGATCACCGCCCAGATCGAGCCGGGCCAGCGTAGAAACCATTAACCGAAATTAGTCTCGGGTCCGGGGCGACCCTTCTGCGACCGTCCGCCGACTCACAGCCGACGCCGCGGTAGCACTCGGGTGTAGTGGAAACTGATTACCATAAATTATTAAATTTTACTGTCAAATCAACCATTGATCTGCACAATAAAGCCGATTCGATCTCCGCGTTTTTAGAAAATACTTCCCCCTTGCTGCCAAGAACTGGGACGGGAAGTAACTCACGTAAATCTTGCGGTTGACGACGGCCAAGGCTCAGCGAACTAATCGCTCGAGAAACTTCATCACTTACGTCGCCAATCGGAATCCACCGTTTTTTCCTCCTGAAAAGGTTCAGCTGAGGTACCGAGTTTGGTAAGCTTCCATCATTTGTTAGCTGGATTCACCCATAGTTTCTGATATCAATCCGTAGAAACAATCCACAAGACACGTAACGGCCCTTTCTGAAACGGCTGGCCACAGCAAACCACGGGAGCCTTGTACGTCCGCTCAAACCGAGTGCACTTCCACCGATTGTACCTAATCCACCTTTTTCCATAAAAATGGCTTCAAATGCTCGGACACCCGCCATAAAACGCAGCAGCATAATTGCTTTGCCGCATTTTTGTGCATATTTTATCCTGCCGTTGCCGCCGCCCCCCTGTACTGCCCTCGGTTCGTGGTGTGCCGGTCGTCGTCGGCTGGCCGATGGAACTGACCCTGTGCGGTCCCATCGACGGTCCCATGGTATCCTGTCCTGACCGAAGCGAACCCCAAAATATTAGTTCCAGCGTACCGAACCGCTCAAGGTTATAGAACCGGGATTTACGATCCGAACGATCCGCAGACGAAGACGAACGGACCTCCTCCAGCGGGCGCGCTCGCGATGGACGGAGCCGGACGGCGCGATCGAGTTGTGTTTCCGTCTCGCCTCTATTGTTCATCGATACCGATACTGCCACAGAGGCTGGCTGGCGGGCTGGTTGGTGCGTTGCGCGAGGAGGGTCGTGGGTCGTAAAACAGTAGGTCCAGTGGGGTGCCCGCGTGCATCTGGAATTCGCTGGGCTTCAAGAGGCGGGCGTTGGATGGGCGCGTGATCTTCACGCACCCACGGCCTCGGCCGCGGTCGTAAATCTGCAAACGACAAAACTGAGCTGGCTAATAAAACCATCAGCATCCAACAACGGGCACAAAAAGAGACGGATCGGAACGCATCATATTTTTATTGTTGCAAAAAAAACCGAACGGGTGTTTCGACAGTTCACTTGCATTTTAATGTTCCTCTTCTTCCCTTCTGGCTGAAATACCTGGCCAGAGGGGTCGGTGTGAAGCGAGCCCCAAACAGCCAGGACGGATTTGGGACCACGAAGATCTCGCGAAGTTATGCCAACTGTCCATCAGCCTCCGGGTGTGCAGTTAAATTTGGGTTTAACAAATGATAATGTGTTGGGTGTTAAAGTTTTTCAGCTTCCCCTGATCGGTCACTAGAGATCACTTTGCTGGAGAGAGTGTTGATCCAAAAGATATTCATTTTGACGAAATTTACCCTTAGAATTGGACGAGTTTCGTATTTTATTTGTTATAGTAGGCTGATGTCATGCCTCCCCGCATTCGGTCAAAAAATACCGAAGACATTTTTTGAAAAATAGTGTGGCTTTTATGAAATCACATTTAATCAATCACACATCATATCACCGCATCAAGCCCATCTCCTTAGCGATACGATCGATCTACAACGCTTGTCCAACCATTCTGTGTAATGATCGTCTGGAACTGCAATCTGTTTTCAATTTCGATAAGCCAGTTAACCAGACGGGGGAAGCTAAGTAAGCTACCTAACTGTGGCAACCATTTTCTGTACCGATCCTGTGCTGAAGAATTGTGAATTCGGTCAATGTAACGCCATCGCTATGAGTCATCTCTCGAGCTCAGTGTCGTCATCGTCATCATCGGCCAAACGTACTGTTGCCCTTTCGGCAGCGAACAGTGTTTGGTCTTCGGTTCCCTTCGCTTCCCGTACCCCCTCATTCCGATCCGTCTCCCCAACATGGTTTGTCGTTCTGAAATACGACCACCGTTGGAATGTTTTCCAATGCTGATGGGTAAATTTTTGGGCGGCCCTTTTCGATGTCCCTCTTAGGTTCTGTTAACTGTTCAATTGGTGCTAACTAAGTCAGGCGAATACGTTGGTTACGGAACGATCTGGGTCGTGTTTGCATCGAAATGATCACGAGATGATCAGGATCAGAATGTGATGCCGCACCACACCACGATAAAGAAGGAAAACTGTTTCCCGTTTGGTGCTGGTCGCAGTAGTAATCAACACACGAAGGCTATATACCACAGATCACTCACAGCTCATCGCGCAGTGTCTTGTGTGATCTTCGATCATCCTTGCCCAAAACTGTAATTTGTTTTATAATTGCTTCAGCAAAGAAGAGCATTTACATTATGCAAATAGATATAAAATATGCAACTTTCCCGGGCAGAGCAAAAAGACCCCGGGAGGCAGGCACGGGCCATTCAAGAAACAAGGAACATTCCAGAACGACGCGAGACAGCGCGGCTCTCACTCACCCACCGACCGGAAGGAAAGATCGCTCACTTGCGCAACGTGAGTGGCTTTCTTATCCACTCGCGCGATCGCGATCGGGACGATCGGCTAACGCGAGCCGAGCGTTCGCTCATTTGTGTTGTGGCCGCCGATAAGGGCGGAGATATTTCCACGAGTGTGAAACTAAATCGAAACTAGTGTGTCCGCAAGCAAAACCTCTGTGTTGCCCTTCATTGTGAAAATTGTGCTTCTACTCGTGTGCTTGTGAACTCAGGTGTACGGTCTGAGCCACTTTTAGTGCTGTGTGATAGTATTTGGCTGGAAAAATGTGTCTCGAGTGGCTGCGTAAGTACTTTTCGGCGGATGATGGTGATTGAAAAACATGGCGGCGAATGACTCATCTTGTGCTGAATACCATAACAATTACGCATCTTAGCGAATGATTACCGGATTCACGAAGAAGATATTTGATTACTCCGTATTTCCGACTTTCGCAGGCAACTTTATGGGCCGTCCGCAACCGGATGCCGGTACCGGTGATGGCGCTCCATGCCTACCGCCACGCTACGAGGTATGTTGAATCCCTTCCGTGCGAGGATTCGTGGCGCACCGATAGTAATTGGAAGTTTCGTTTTCGGTTTTAGTATATGAACCTGACGACGGTGGCCAAACTGACTTCTGGCGAAGTCCAGTCGATCGTGCTGATTCACCAGCGGCATGAAAGTGGTGAAAATTTACAGTAAGTCACTTTCAAGTAGACATTCCACGAACGGGCCTTCTTATCGTAAAATGATTTCAATATCGGCAGCTGTCGTCTCCTGTTAACGAACAAGAAAGAGCTGATGATGAACATTCCCTACGATCGTTCCGCGACTAGCAGGGACTACTGCATCACGCTTGATTTCGTGCGATCAGACGCACCCGGACATTCCCGTATGTTGCGCGAACTAGTTTCCGTTTCTGCGGAGGCCGATCAAGCGAATGAAGGATAAAAACGTTGCCCAACCCGGAAAACAGACCGACCTCCGAGTTTCCAACCAAAACTTTTCGTCTGACCCAATTCTCGGTTTCCCTCAAAAGATACGAACAATATGAACCCGGTTTTTATTTAAACCTTTAAGCCTTTTTAGCCTAGCGTTCCTTTGGCGTATCCTTTAGCGTGTCCCCGTTGTTAGTTTACTTGCCAAACCCTAATGTTCCGGAAAGTAGCACTACCATCGGTCATCAGCCCTCTGATACTTGTTCGACAAACTACTTTCCCTCTAAGCATTCTTCTAAAATTTAAACTTTGACGTAAGCATTAAGCTAACTTATTTTTTTTTTCGATGTGGTACACTCCCAACCACTCAATTTCTGATAATTATAGCGCGGTGAGAAGGCAGACTTAAGATTGACATTATGATTGACGAGAAGGATGTATGCAGCCCGATCGTGGTAGATAGTCCCTGACGTAATTTTGATCTGCACGTTCGCGTGTGTTTGTTTCAAACAGATCGTGGGCCCCAATCACTGGTCAGCAGGACAGATCTGTTTAACGTGGCGTTTTTGTAGTAACTACTAATCCTCAGGGTTAAAGATGTAGTGGTAGCTGCGTGTAGTGGTAGTAGCTGGTAGCTGTAGTGGTAGCCACTTTTCATCGAGCAACCGTTGAGGGCCCAAATTACGGTACGGTCCGTTCAAAGACTAAAAAGAAAATCGTTGAGGGCATTCTTTCATATTCCAATTTTTCTGATAATTAGTAAGTAGTGTACGCGATGCGCTCGCGCACTGATTGCTTCCCTTGCGCGATTGTGGTTGAGAGGTATACTACTGTGGCTAACAACACTAGTTAGTATTTTGACATACTAGTTAGTATTTGATACAGATGTTGGTGGCAGTGATGCCAACAATATCAAAATTCTCCTTACTTTTTGGCCACAGTATTATGTTTCCAATTACTTAAATTTCTGATAGCTCCATAAAACCCCCCGTAACATCACTCGTCATTGTCACTCAGTTGGTAGTGAGAGGGGGGTTGGCCTGGGGCCCAACAATGTTACAGTGAGCAACAGAGATTAACGTTGTCTCTGTTGCGGGCAAAGACAACTCGGCGGTTGTCTTTCCAGAAGAAGCTTTATAACAATGCTTCCTCTGTCTCTCTCCCACTCTCTCTCTCTCTCTTTCTTTCTTTCTTTCTTTCTTTCTTTCGTTCTTTCTTTCTTTTTCCGTTGTGTTATCATCTCCGTTTTTTGGCGGTTTGTTGATTGGTATCCGGATTCTTGAAATATCCGGATTAGCATTTAGATTTGCTATCGCAGTTAGGAGTTTCGTCATCCTGGAGTTCCCGATCCTCTGTACCATCATCCTCGGTGTCGTCATCATCGCCAACGTCATCACTTTGGCTTTCTGTTCTTTTGTCGGACTGTTATCATGCTGCTACAGAGTGGTCCACGAAAGATATTTTTTTCATTTGGTTTTAAAACAAAAACGGTTTAATATTTTTCGATGCTTAAACTTTTATTCGAAAGGTTCATTTATTCCTTTTTTTTAATGTAAAACAATTTTGGTCAAATGTCCACCACGGATGGCCTATTCGGTTGACCTATTTTTGAGTACACGAGCACGAGTGCTCACGACCGATCACGAGCCAAGGGTTTTATGAAGACTGGTCACGAGTTTAAAAAGTTTTGGCCAACACTTGTGTTTTCTGTTTCACTTTGGCTAGTGCGGTATCTTAGTGTTTCTTTCGCCCTATTAAATCAATAAAAACAATAAGATTCTAGCCAAACTCTTTGAAACCCCGCAATGTTAAAAGCTCAAAAACGAATATAGAACTGTTGAACAAGACCTTTCGTATAGTAGCTTGTACATTTCCGTCTGCAGGGTCGAGGAACTTGTTGAATGCTTGCACTATTGCACTATTTGTATTTTACAGACACAAACGTTGGAGCATTATTTTATTCTTGAAGTCTATCGTAGCACTGAGCTGTTAAAGGAGCACTCGCTCTAGCTTTGAAAGTAATGTTTCTCTCGATCGCGATCGCGGTTAATGCTCCCATGTGGTGGGATTATGTTTCCAATTACTTAAATTTCTGATAGCTCCATAAAATCCCCCGTAACGTTCGTCATTGTCACTCAGCTGGTAGTGGGTTCGATTCCCGAACCCCGGCGTGAGAGGAGGGTTGGCCTGGGGCCCAACAATGTTACAGTAAGCAACAGCGAGTAACGTTGTCTCTGTTGCGGGCAAAGACAACTCGGCGGTTGTCTTTCCAGAAGAAGCTCTATAAAAATGCTTCCTCTCTCTCTTTCTTTCTTTCTTTCTTTCTTTCTTTCTTTCTTTCTTTCTTTCTTTCTTTCTTTCTGTTTTGCTTTTCCCGTTCTGTCGTCAGCTCCGCCTTTGGCGGTTTGTTGATTGGTATCCGGATCTTCCTTCCGGGGCGAATCGAATCGCACGGCCTCGTGCTCCGCTGTTGTGGCACCCGGTGTCCATCTGAATAGCGGCTGGGTTGTTTACCATCCAGCTTCCATAGCCAGTGCCGGGTTTCCTCGTACTGGCACTCGTTGGCCACTATCAGGCGATGAACCAGGGTGGTCCGCAACGCCGCGTTCACTCCGGTCTCGTACACAGATTTGACAAACATGGCCTTGGCGTCCATGCGGGTGGGACTCCACCGTTTGCTTTGAAAGAACTGATCTCGCAGTTCAATCCCCATCAGTCGCAGTAGTACGACGGTTTCGTACACTATATCGCGGTTTGCCGTATTTTGGTCGGAAGTGGCCATTGTTCACTCGGTTCGTTTGGGTGTTTTGTTGCTTTTCGCATACTCTAGTTCTCATCTGAAGGGATCACTACAACTTTCGAAAACACACCAATAAACACGCCGCCATAATCTCACACAGGTCACAGTTTATTGGGAGGTGGTAACATCCGTCAGGCGGGCGATCGATTGACCCGCGCGGGTGGCTTGCTTCTGCTGTCCGGCCTTGAACTTCTTATGCAGCTCAAGCAGCAGCAAGATGCCGACCATCGCCCAAATTACCCATAACAATGTGGCACTTGGTATCACACGATGCACACGGGCGATTCTATAAGGTTCACAACACACACAGTCGACCCTTCCGAAGGTCTTACTTCCTCTGCCTCTGCCAGGGGTCCTGTTTCGGCTCCTGGCAGGATCGCCATGAAATATTGGGAATAGTATTTTTAACTTTTTTGCTTAAATTTCTGATAGCTCCATAAAACCCCTTCGTAACGTCACTCGTCATGCTCACTCAGCTGGTCATGGGTTCGATTCCCGAACCCCGGCGTGACAGGGGGGTTGGCCCGGGGCCCTACAATGTTTGTTTGTTTGTTTGTTTGTTTGTTTGTTTGTTTGTTTGTACTGTAAGCAACAGGAATTCACGTTGACTCTGTTGTAGACTAAGACAACTCGGCGGTTGTCTTTCCAGAAGAAGCTTTATAAAAATGCTTCCTCTATCTCTCTCCCACTCTCTCTCTCTCTCTTTCTTTCCTTCTTTCGTTCTTTCTATCTTTTTCTTCCTTTTGCTTTTCCCGTTCTGTCGTCAGCTCCGCCTTTGGCGGTTTGTTGATTGGTATCCGGATTAGCTTTTAGATTTGCTATCGCAGTTAGGAGTTTCGTCATCATCGATTTCGTTATCGTCGCCGACGTCATCACTTCGGCTATCTGTTTCTTTGTCGGACTGTTATTATGCTGCTATTACTAATACTATTGCTTAATAGCAAAGTGCCTAAATTCAAAGATCGGTCCTTTGTTTTTCGTGTTCATCTTCTTCATTCTCCATCCTTATGAGGACAATTTCAAAATGGCTGCTTGAGATACAGGTCCTAACTATTCCACTCTTATATTCTGTTCTCTGCCCTATGGACAGGGATTTAGCCTTTCGTTTATTTTCGTCAGATCGAAACAATTGTTGATTACTTTTTTGTTGAGGCTTGGTCCTGGTGTAAGCGTAACATTGAAGATCCAACTTGCGATGTCATCTTGAGCAGTCATTTTGTTATTTAGTTCGTGAGGCCACCAGAACAACAACATTAGTTCAGTCGTTCTGTCGTCAGTCGTCGTTCTAAAAGACGTTCTGCGAATTTAGGCATAATATTGTGCCAATAGTCTGCTCTGGATAGACTATTGACGCCATTTTTACTTCCACTTTACTCCAAATCGAGGACATTCTGAAAGACCACATCGTCTTCGCTGCGTCGTGAACGTTTAGGTTAGGATTCAGGATTGTAAATTCTAAACTTTATCAACCTTTATCAGTCGGAGCAACAGCATCCGGCACATTGACGGTACAGTTTGTCGGGGATGACCATGTTAGTGCTACAACAACAACTTTCCGGAAAGTAAGAGTGACGCGTCCCAATCAAT